>NC_059181.1:17309046-17566824 GCF_019923935.1 Bubalus bubalis
CTGTGGAAAAGTCAGACCTTCCCCTGGTCAACCTTTGCATCACCTGTGTTTGGAAGAGGGGCACAGAAGAGCAGGCAAGGTGGCTGCCATCTTGGAACCTTTTCCTTTTGGCTTACAGAGATGCACAGGGGGTGATAGCGATTGTTCTTTTTCTACACATTTTTAGATATAATTCACATACCATAATATTCACCCTTTTACAGTGGGATTTAATACATTCACCAGGTTGTACAACCATCATTACTATCTAACTCCAGAACTTTTATTCTCTAAAAGTAAGCTCATGCCCAGAGTAGTCACTCTCTTGGCCTAGCCCCTGGTAAGCACTCATCTGGACATTTCATAGAAACAGAATCATGTCATATGTGTCTTTTGTGCTGGGCTTCTTTCTCTTATCATAATGTTTCCAAGGTTCATCCATGTTGGACCAACAATGCTTCACTCCTTTTTATGGCTGAGTAATATTCCATTCCCATCTATTTCAGAATTTTCCACAGTTTATTGTGATCCACACAGTCAAAGGCTTTGGCATAGTCACTAAAGCAGAAATAGATGTTTTTCTGGAACTCTCCTGCTTTTTCCATGATCCAGCAGATGTTGGCAATTTGATCTCTGGTTCCTCTGCCTTTTCTAAAACCAGCTTGAACATCTGGAAGTTCACGGTTCACATATTGCAGAAGTCGGGCTTGGAGAATTTTGAGCATTACTTTACTAGCGTGTGAGATGAGTGCAATTGTGCGGTAGTTTGAGCATTCTTTGGTATTGCCTTTCTTTGGGATTGGAATGAAAACTGACCTTTTCCAGTCCTGTGGCCACTGCTGAGTTTTCCAAATTTGCTGGCATATTGAGTGCAGCACTTTCACAGCATCAGTAGCTCAACTGGAATTCCATTACCTCCACTAGCTTTGTTCGTAGTGATGCTTTCTAAGGCCCACTTGACTTCACATTCCTGGATGTCTAGCTCTAGGTGAGTGATCACACCATCGTGATTATCTGGGTTGTGAAGATCTTTTTTGTATAGTTCTTCTGTGTATTCTTGCCACCTCTTCTTAATATCTTCTGCTTCTGTTAGGTCCATAACATTTCTGTCCTTTACCAAGCCCATCTTTGCATGATATGTTCCCTTGGTATGGGAATACCAGACCACCTGACCTGCCTCTTGAGAAACCTATATGCAGGTCAGGAAGCAACAGTTAGAACTGGACATGGAGCAACAGACTGGTTCCAAATAGGAAAAGGAGTACGTCAAGGCTGTATATTGTCACTCTGCTTATTTAACTTATATGCAGAGTACATCATGAGAAATGCTGGGCTGGAAGAAGCACAAGCTGGAATCAAGATTGCCGAAGAAATATCAATAACCTCAGATATACAGATGACACCACCCTTATGGCAGAAAGTGAAGAGGAACTCAAAAGCCTCTTGATGAAAGTGAAAGCGGAGAGTGAAAAAGTTGGCTTAAAGCTCAACACTCAGAAAACGAAGATCATGGCATCCGGTCCCATCACTTCATGGGAAATAGGTGGGGAAACAGTGGAAACAGTGTCAGACTTTATTTTTGGGCTCCAAAATCACTGCAGATGGTGACTGCAGCCATGAAATTAAAAGAAGCTTACTCCTTGGAAGGAAAGTTATGACCAACCTAGATAGCATATTCAAAAGCAGAGACATTACTTTGCCAACAAAGGTCCGTCTAGTCAAGGCTATGGTTTTTCCAGTGGTCATGTATGGATGTGAGAGTTGGACTGTGAAGAAGGCTGAACGCTGAAGAATTGATGCTTTTGAACTGTGGTGTTGGAGAAGACTCTTGAGAGTCCCTTGGACTGCAAGGAGATCCAACCAGTCCATTCTGAAGGAGATGAGCCCTGGGATTTCTTTGGAAGGAATTATGCTAAAGCTGAAACTCCAGTACTTTGGCCATCTCATGCGAAGAGTTGACTCATTGGAAAAGACTGATGCTGGGAGCAATTGGGGGCAGGAGGAGAAGGGGACAACAGAGGATGAGATGGCTGGATGGCATCATTGAGTCAATGGACGTGAGTCTGAGTGAACTCCGGGAGTTGGTGATGGACAGGGAGGCCTGGCGTGCTGCGATTCATGGGGTCACAAAGAGTCGGACATGACTAAGCAACTGAACTGAACTGAATATCCCATTGTGTGGCCAGACCACATTGTGTTTATCCATTCATCAGCTGATGGACATCTGGGCTGTTTGCACTTGGGGGCTATTGTGACTAATGCTGCTATGATCATTCAAGTGTTCATGCAGACATGTATTTTTAGTTCTCTTGGGTAGACACCTAGAAGTAGAATTACTGGGTGATATGGAAACTGTATGCTTAACTCTTTGAGGAGCTGCCAGACTGAGACCACTTTTCTTAGTGAAGGTTTTTTTATTGAAATAAATATGTTTATAAAAAGGCAAAAATCCTAAGTATACACCTCCACAAATTTTCACAAACTGAAACCCCCCACGTAACTGGCATCCAGATCAAGAACAGAACATGACTAGCCTCCAGAAGCTCCCTCATGGCCCCTTCCAGGCCCTCCTCCACCCCTAAAGGTATTCACTATCCTCATACCACAGATTCATTTGGCCTGTTTTTGAATTTTATATAAATGGATTCTTTTGTTTTCAGCTTCTTTTGTTCTATGTTGTAAGATCTATCCATGTTTTTGAGTTTATCTGATTATCATTTGTTCATTCTCTGTGCTCTTCAACAGCAAATTTTCTCCATTAAGGGCCAGATAGCAAAGGTTTGGAGGTTTCTGGGCTACGTGGCTTCTGACAAGGACTACTCAACCCTGCCTCTGTTACATAGAAGCAGCCAGAGACAATACACAAATGAATGACTGGGACTGTGTATCAATAAAACTTGATCCATGGACACTGAAGTTTGAATTTCATATAATCTTCACCTGTCACAAAAAAATATTCTTTCAGTTTCTTTTGGTCATTAAAAATGTAAAAACCATTCTGAGCTCATTCTTGGCTCAGGGGATGAGCTGGATTTCGTCCTCGGGATGACGTACTTTGCCTCTTTCTGTTCTATGGTATTCGATGCTGGAAACAAACCCCAATGAGTTTATCCATTCTCCTGTGGATGGACATTGGGGTGATTTCCCACTTGGAACCATTACACATGGTGCCTCCATCAATTACACATGATGCTGCCATCATTTTCCACGCACACCCCCTCCAAGAAGTTGCAAAAAGCTGTTCCACCCATTACCTCCTCTCTCTGCCCAGCAGGGCCGGGTGCCATGAGACCCTGACAACGTTCATGCCAGTTCCTCTCCCAGGTCAGACCATGACAACTTATTTGCCTACCAACTCTACTAGCTAATCCCCAGATGACTTGAACAGGTGGAATGCAAACTCATAATTCAGATTAAAAGTCTCCAGTCAACAAGGAATGCTGGTCACTTGAGGGGGAGTTCCAGCAGGTTCCTTTGGCAGCATGGGCATGGTAGAAACTGCTACCAAATTCTCCTCCTGACCTCATAAACCCTTCTAGCAGTCTGGCTTCACCACCTTTCTCCTTCCTCCTCACAGTAATGTAACTGCCCTTCAGGGGTTGGCAAATATTTCCTACAAAGGGCCAGATGGGGACTCTTTCCAGCTCAGGGGGCCATACAATCTCGGTCACAATTACTCCAGTCGGTCCTTTGGTCACTGAAGCTCAGAGCAGCCCAGACAGAGCGGAAAGAAGGCGTGTGCCTGGGTGGCCCAATATGTGACTTACAGAAACAGGCAGCAAGCTGGTGGCTGGGGGCTGTGGGCCCTGCTTCACACAAGCACTCATGGGGCATCTGCTACTGGCCCGACCCCTATCCAAGCTGTCAGAGTCACCGGCAGGCCTGAAAGCCTCACCTACCAAAAGAAGAATCAAAATCCACTGGGAATTCACAAAGGTAAAGAGGCGCAGCCGTCTTGCACAGGATTCTGGAAGGGAAGGATGAGACCCCGGAAACGCAACCACAGGACCTCACTAGCAACATTTCAACCTGAAAGCTTCAGGGAAACAAAAGGTAGTTCTTCACACACACACACACACACATTTCTATGACATCCTACAATCAGAGAAGTTTCTCCAACTAATTAGCTATCCTGATGCTTACTCCTTGGAAGAAAAGTTATGACCAACCTAGATAGCACATTGAAAAGCAGAGACATTACTTTGCCAACAAAGGTCCATCTAGTCAAGGCTATGGTTTTTCCAGTGGTCATGTATGGATGTGAGAGTTGGACTGTGAAGAAAGCTGAGCACCGAAGAATTGATGCTTTTGAACTGTGGTGTTGGAGAAGACTCTTGAGAGTCCCTTGGACTGCAAGGAGATCCAACCAGTCCATTCTGAAGGAGATCAGCCCTGGGATTTCTTTGGAGGGAATGATGCTGAAGCTGAAACTCCAGTACTTTGGCCACCTCATGCGAAGAGTTGACTCATTGGAAAAGACTCTGATGCTAGGAGGGATTAGGGGCAGGAGGAGAATGGGACAGAGGATGAGATGGCTGGATGGCATCACTGACTCAACGGACGTGAGTCTGAGTGAACTCCAGGAGTTGGTGATGGACAGGGAGGCCTGGTGTGCTGCGATTCATGGGGTCGCAGAGTTGGACATGACTGAGCAACTGAACTGAATTGAACTGAACTGAATTCTTCAAGACAGCAGATGCACCTGGCATGTCAATAAAAATAAGGTCATAGCATCTCCCTGACAAAGTGGTCAAGGTCATGAGGGCTAGAGGTCACCCATATTCACAGGACATGGTGGAAAGGGAAGAACACTGAGTTCAGAGCCAGACCTTGGATGGCAACTAAAAAAAAACAACTGCAAGAACACTGCAAGTCTTACAGATTTTCCAGAGGCTCCATCAACCAACCACAAGCAGCCTTTACAAAGTTGCTTTTCTTGCAACCTGAATGGATTACACCAGGCACTAACCTCAGGGCTGATGCCTGCCGGCCACTCCTCTGAAGTCTACCAGCCTGAGCGGCCCTGGGCTCAGAGAGGGTGTCATTGCAACACTGGGCCACCAGAGGGTGCTCTGCAAGCAGCCCTGCTGCCACCAGCCCGTGAGTCTGCTGGGCGGAGCCTTCCTCCTCCTTTCTCCATCTGCTGCAACCAGTACCCTTATCTGCCTCCCCTGCCATCCTTCCCTTAGCTTCCTTTAGCCCTAACTCCTGCCTGAGAGCCACAGCCCACAGCTTGGGCTCTGCCCTGAGCCAACTCAAGAGCAATTTCCACTGTGACCTGTGGTCACTCCTCTGTCACCTTCAGTGGCTTCTCAGCTTCTGTTGTTGCTGTTGTTCAGGCACTCAGTAGTGTCCAACTCTCTACAACCCCATGGACTGCAGCACACCAGGCTTCCCTGTCCTTCACCATCTCCCAGAGTTGGCTCAGACTCATGTCCATTGACTCAATAATCACCCTCTGACTCCAGTGCTTCCCTAAATGTACTTGTAATGGGCAGCTCTCACAAGCCTGCTGATCAGAGTTGAGACCCGTTAGAATCTGCACTGTGATCTCATCTGTGAGTGCTCAGTCACTCAGTCGGGTCCAATTCTTTGAGACCCCATGAACTGTACCCCGCCAGATTTCCCTGTCCATGGGATTTTCCCCGAAAGAATGCTGGAGTGAGTTGCCATTTCCTCCTCCAGTGATCCCATCTACAAGGAATCATGTACATTATAAGTGGGGTGGAGGCATGGACACTTCTTGTACAATCCATTAAGCCATACACTTAGGTGTTACGCACTTCAGGGAGTGTTTGCTATACTTTGCAATTTGAAGAAGTGTCTGAAAATGTGACCTGCCCATCAGTAAATGCAGATTCTCAGGCGTGATTCTCATCTGTGGCTTTTGCTCAGGGCATCTATTCTTTCTTCCGGCGATGGTAGTGTCATTTTTCCTTGGAGCACAAGCCCTTCCCCACTCTTTATGGTCATGAAGGTTTGGGTCGAAAGGGACTAGGGTGGCAAGGGAAGCTCCCGTTTGATGGGCAGGTACTCTGGGGCTGTCTAAAAAACGCTCGCTTTTTTTAAAGCTTTTTTTTTTTTTTTGTTCAATGCAGATAATCTAAGTCTGTATTAAATTTGTTACAGTGTTATTTCTGTATAATGTTCTGGGGTTTATTTTTTTTTTTTAGATATTTTTTGATGTAGATAATTTTTAAAGTCTTTACTGAGTTTGTTACAATATTGTTTCCGTGTATGTTCAGGTTTTTTAGCTTTGAGGCATCTGGGATCTTAGTGCCCCACGAGGGACGGGACCCATACTCGCTGCACTGGAAGGCGAAGTCTTAAGCACTGGATCGCCAGGGAAGTCCTGCTCTCTTTCTTTCAAAGCGCACAAGTGTCCGGAGAACAGGACGCTCCGAAACAGCTCTGTGACAGCCCTGTGGAAGGCGACCTGGGGGGAAGAAACTGAAGAGGGGTTAGGGGATTAGGACCCCGGGGCCCTGCAGGCCAATGTGGGCACATCTTTGGCCCAGTGGGGTCCAGGTTGCTCACCTGAAAAAGAGCTGAGCACCCTCCAAGGGTAGCCTGGGGATGGGTCAGGAAAGGATGGCACTTGGCATTTGCCAGATGAGCTTGTTACTGAGTGGATGATGGCCCAGCCGAGCATTTAGCTCCACACAGGGGTGCAAGAGTGGGCCATTCTCACCCCTTAAAATTGTCCCGCTGCCCATTTGGTACCAAAGCTTCCCCCACTCCCTGCCATATGGGCATGTGACCCAGGCTGGCCAATTTAAGTCTCCAACCACTGCACACAGCCACTGACTGGGGAACAAGCAAGGGACCCACACAAAGCCACGTACAGATGGTGGGAAAAACCAGGTCCCTCCTTCAAAGGAAGTGGCTAACCTGGGAGCCACCACCATTAGGGCAGGTTTGGGGTTACAGGAAGGAATGAGGCCGGGCAGCAGACACCAAAGATGGACAGACCAGTGCAGTGGTGCCTGTTCCCAGGGGACACTGGGCATATTTCGTCACATTTGACAAGCTGTGCTGCTGGCATCTAGTGTAAGATGCTGCTCAATATCCTACAATGCATAGGACGGCCCCAAATGCCAATAGCACTGAAGTGGAGCAATTCTTTGCCTTAATCCAAAAGTGGACCAAAGGAGCCTTAGACACTTCCCTGTGGGGGTAAAGAATCCACCTGCAATGCAGGAGACCCAGGTTTGATCCCTGGGTTGGGAAGATCCTCTGGAGAAGGAAATGGCAACCCACGCCAGTATTCTTGCCTGGAAAATTCCATGGACGAAGGGGCCTGACGGGCTACAGTCCATAGGGTTGCAAAGAGTCAGAGATGACTGAGCAACCAAGCATTACACAGCCACAAAAAGGAATGAATTTGAGTCAGTTCTAATGAGTTAGATAAACTGAGAGCTGTTATACAGAGTGAAGTAAGTCAGAAAGAGAAAAACAAATATCATATATTAATGCATATACATGGAATATAGAAAAATGGTACTGATGAACCTATTTGCAGGGCAGCAATGGAGACGCAGACATAGAGAACAAACTTGTGGACACAGTGGGGGAAGGAGAGGGTGGGAACAACTGACAGATTAGCATGGAAACATATACAGTACCATATGTAAAATATATAGCCAGGAGGAATTCATATACAGTGCCATATGTAAAATATATGGCCAGGAGGAATTCATATAGAGTGCCATATGTAAAATATATGGCCAGGAGGAATTCATATACAGCGCCATATGTAAAATATATGGCCGGGAGGAATTCATATACAGCACCATATGTAAAATATATGGCCGGGAGGAATTCATATACAGCACCATATGTAAAATATATGGCCGGGAGGAATTCATATACAGCACCATATGTAAAATATATGGCCGGGAGGAATTCATATACAGCACCATATGTAAAATATATGGCCGGGAGGAATTCATATACAGCACCATATGTAAAATATATGGCCGGGAGGAATTCATATACAGCACCATATGTAAAATATATGGCCAGGAGGAATTCATATACAGCACCATATGTAAAATATATGGCCAGGAGGAATTCATATACAGCACCATATGTAAAATATATGGCCAGGAGGAATTCATATACAGCACCATATGTAAAATATATGGCCAGGAGGAATTCATATACAGCACCATATGTAAAATATATGGCCAGGAGGAATTCATATACAGCACCATATGTAAAATATATGGCCAGGAGGAATTCATATACAGCACCATATGTAAAATATATGGCCAGGAGGAATTCATATACAGCACCATATGTAAAATATATGGCCAGGAGGAATTCATATACAGCACCATATGTAAAATATATGGCCAGGAGGAATTTGCTGTATGAGCCAGGGAGCTGAAACTGGGGCTCAGTAACAACCTAGAGGGGTGGGATAGGGTGGGAGGTGGGAGGGAGGTTCAAGAGGAAGGATACACATGTATACTTGTGTCTGATCCATGTTAATGTATGGCAGAAACCTATACAACATTGTAAGGTAATTACCCTCCAATTAAAAATAAATTTAAAAAACCACATCCATCTAGACCTAGAGATGATCACACTAAGTGAGGAAAGTTAGAGAAGGACAAATATCATATGATATCACTTATATGTGTAATCTTAAAAAATGATCCACTTGAACTTACTTACAAAACAGAAATATACCCACAGATTTGCTGTATGACTCAGGGAACTCAAGCCAGGGCTCTGTAATAACCTAGAAGGATGGGATGGGGTGGGAGGGAGGTTCAGGAGGGAGGTTCAAGTGGGAGGGGATATATGGCTGATTCAAGTTGATGTCTGGCAGAAAACAACCCAATACTGTAAAGCAATTACCCTTAAATTTAAAATAAATAAATTTAATTATAAAAAAAGAAATAGACCCACAGACACAGAACACAAACTTATGGTTACAAAAGGGGAAAAGGATAGGGAGGGAGTTTGGGAACAAAATTGGGAGTTTGGGATTAAAATACACACACTACTATATACAAAATAGATCAATAACAAGGATCTACTCTATACTACAAGGAACTCTATGCAACATCTTGTAATAACTTATAATGGAAAAGAATGTAGAAAAAAGTATATTTCTATATATATAAAACAATCACTTTGCTATATACCTGAAACTAATACAACACTGTAAATCAACTATATTTCAATAAACACTTTTTCAAAAAAACAAAAAAATTACATCTATCAAAAGACAGAAAACTCTATCAAGCTGTGAGCTCAATGCTTTGGCCATCACTGCAGAGGCAAACTCAAAAATACAAGAAAAACAGCTTATCTGTGCATATATACAGGATAAAAAGAATATGTCAACCATACTCAACTCACTAGATGAAAATGAGAGAAGTTGGGACACGCTTCTTTGACTGTATGCCTTTCCCATACCGGTTCTATCCTTTGCCGCAATGTGAGTTTGGAAGGCATGGCTTGCTTTCCCCTACTGGGCTCCGGGGGTTTCCTTAACTGCTCAATTCATCTCGATTTTTCCCTTATTGCTTTAAACCCCAGAAAAAAAACTGGGTCAACAAATATAAAGACACATCTCCTCCTCTGAGCAGCCAGCGGGCATTCTGGCTGACACCCTACCACAGGCGTGTGACCCAGAATCGCAGGGGCCCAAAGGAGCGGACTTTGGACCTGTGACAGCAGGCGGGTGGGGGAGGGGGGAGGGCGGGATGGACTGCAAGCTAGCAGTTCCTGTAGCCTCCCAGCAAGCCAGACTGCTCTTCACGCTTCAAGACATGCTGTCCCTTCCAGCATGCCCCACTGGTGGCAGAGTCACTCCTGATGGATTCGGTGTGGATGAAGACTGCCCTGTGATGAATGCAGGAGGCAGAGTCCTCGGCCTTTTTTGTAAAGCAATGTCTTGGTCACTTCCCCAACCACTCAAAGCTTTTTCCCTCCCCTCTCCATCTGACCTGAAACCCCACCAACTTCAAATCCATTTGAGATGATGGAGTCTCGCTTCTAAAATGTAGACACCTTTAGGACAGTGAGGGGCCATGCTTTGTCTGCCCTTCTAGCCAATCCTCCAGCCCCTGAGTGATGCCCCAGTCCTTTCCCTGGGCAGGGAGCGGGGGATTTCACAGAGAGGCACCAACAGTGACAGGAGACCCCTGGTGGCCCAGGAGAAAAAAAAGCCACAGGGCACCCAGACAGAGACATAAGTATTAACCTTTGTCAATTTCAAACTGTTGCCTGGCGCTGGCAGAGTCAAGCAGGGTGACTTCCGCCTCCAGCTCCTGCTTCCCCCTCGGCCCCCTCCCAGCAGCCCCCTCTGCCATGGCACAGTTCCTGTGGCCCCTTTCAGGGGGGCTCTTTGTCCCCTTTCAGAACACAGCCTGCGTGTGGGAAGGGGATAAGGCCAACTGCAAACGGCCTCCTCCGGGTGACACAATGGACTCAGTGTTCTCACACCTCCCCACTCCAGAGGGCAGGGAGAGGGCCCTGAGGTCTTGGCGTTTCCGGTGCCCAGGATCAAGGATGGAGAACGTCCCCAGGACCTCATCCTCGTGTGCTCAGTCACTCAGTCATGTCCAGCTCTCTGTGACCCCATGGACTGTAGTCCACCAGGATCCTCTATCCATAGAATTCTCCAAGCAAGAATACTGGAGTAATGTACCATTTCCTCCCCCAGGGATCTTCCAGACCCCGGGATCAAACCCATGTCTCTTTTATCTCCTGCATTGACAGGCAGGTTCTTTACCTCTGGTGCCATCTGGGAAGTCCTCAATTAATTTATCATCCTCATGATAATTAACAACAATCCAGTAGAGCTCCCGGTCTAAGCACTTCACATGGATCAGTCACCAGGGCTCCTGACACTCTCTGAATTAAATACTGTCAGCCTCAGGCCCATTTGACAGATTAGCAAACTGAGGCAGAGGAGGAGGTGAGGTTCCTGGCCCAAGTTCCCCAGATAGTGAGTGGCAAGCCAGATTCCCACCAGGGCTGCAAGGGCCCTTCCTCTTGGGTCATGGGAGGACCGAAGAAGTCTCGTTCCTCTCAGGAAACAAGAGCTACCTGTTCCCACAGAGAAGGTCCTGTTCGTCAAGCTTCTCCTAAACTGTGCAGAAAGCACCAAAGCAAAGGCCTGCTGGGCTCTCCTCCATTCTCCCAGGTGGACAAAGGCACACATGCCCTGGGAAACACTGCTGGACTGGTTCATCAGGGCTACCCTGATGAGCCCCACAGACTGGGCAGCTCAAATGGCTGAAACTACTTGTCTCCCAGTTCCAGGGCCAGAAGCTTGAGATCAGGTGCCAGCAGGATTGGTTTCCTGGGGCTGGATCCAGCCGCAGCCTCTCTGCTTAGAGTGCTGACGGCCGTCTTCTCCCGGCACACCGCGCATCCTCTCCTCTCTGTGCCTGTCTGCAGAAAGTTCCTCTTATAAAGACCCCAGTCAGGCTGGACTGAGGCCACCCTCATGGCCTCATTCTAACTTGATTACCTCTATAAAGATCCTATCTCAGCTTTCTCTGGTGACTCAGTGGTAAAGAGTGCACCTGCCAACGCAGGAGACACAGGTTCAATCCCTAGTCTGGGAAGATCCCACATGCCGCAGAGCAACTAAGCTCATGTGCTACAACTATTGAGCCTATGGTCTAGAGCCTGGGAGCTGCAGCTACTGAAGCCTGCACAGACTGGAGCCTCTGTCCACCCCAAGAGAAGGCACACCTAGAGAGCAGCCCCCATCCTCCACAACTAGAGAAAAGCCCAAGTAGCAGTGAAGACCCAGCACAGCCAAAAATTAATAAATTAAAATTATTTAAAAAAAATTTTAAAGACTCTATCAATATTTTGTGGAGAAGGCAATGGCACCCCACTCCAGTACTCTTGCCTGGAAAATCCCATGGATGGAGGAGCCTGGTGGGCTGCAGCCCATGGGGTCGCTAAGACTTGGCATGACTGAGCGACTTCACTTTCACTTCTCACTTTCATGCATTGGAGAAGGAAATGGCAACCCACTCCAGTGTTCTTGCCTGGAGAATCCCAGGGACAGGGGAGCCTGGTGGGCTGCCGTCTATGGGGTCGCCCAGAGTCGGACATGACTGAAGCGACTTAGCAGCAGCATCAATATTTTGGCTGCCTGATGCAAAGAACCAACTCACTGGAAAAGACCCAACTCACTGGAAAAGACCCAGATATTGGGAAAGATTGAGGGCAGGAGGAGAAGGGGGTGACAGAGGATGAGATACTTGGATGGCATCACCAACTCAACGGACATGAGTCTGAGTAGACTCCGGGAGTTGGTGATGGACAGGGAAGCCTGGAGTGCTGCAGTCCATGGGGTCTCAAATAATCAGACACGGCTTAGCAACTGAACATCAAGAACAAAATCTCCAACTAAGGTCGGATTCTGAGGTAATAGGTGTTAGGAATTCAGATGCACTTTAATAAGACGCATGGTTTCAGCCCATAACAGCAGCTGAAAACAATGCTGGTAAGAAATCCCATGCAGTACAGTTCCCTCTCCCAAGAGCTCTGCAAACCATCTTCCAACACAACAATCTAACTTTCTGCTATGTGAGCTTCGCACCCTCGTGGATGAAAACAATGTCATAGACACTCACAACCAGCACCTCTGTGAAGGATAAATGCAGGGAATCCTCCAGCACAGCCTTGAGTTTTCCTCCCCGGCGTCCTAAGCATATCCCAGTGGGGTTGACCCCGGGGAGGGCTGAAACGTCAGTCGATTCCTATGTTTTGGGCAAAGTGGGTGCTGGTGGGAGGCCGGACTGAGTTAAGATGAAAAGAACATGTCTGTAATCATTGGGGTGGCCCCTTTCCTCCTAACCCAATCAGTGCCTCCAAGGGTTCCGGTGGACAGAAAAAGAAAATTTCACCCTGAGCTAATATCACAACCCAGAAGGGAGGCTAAGATCCCGGAAGGAGGTAACCTCCATTCATCCTCCGGGATGTGGTTAAAAAGTGCTGGGCAAGCACAAGGGAAGCAACGGCCACCACAAGAAATGAGTCAGCAGGTCCCCGGCCACCAGGGCGAGGAGCAGACTTCCCGAGGGGACAAACGGAACACTGCATCTCGGTGAGGCTCCCTCTAGCCAAACCCCACAGCCATCCCAGCACTGGTGCTGCTGCTGGCGGGAGCAGCCTGACAGCATCCTTGGGGTGGGGGGTGGGGGTGGGGGTGGGGGGGTCGAAGGACCCCAGGAGCAGGAACAGTCACCACCAACGGGGAAGGCTCTGGTCTCCAACTTCCATCAGTTCAACTAATGGCCACCTCCCAGCTCTCAGGGCCACACAAGGACCCACACAAGAGCGCTCGCTGAGAGCGGACCATGGGTGACCCGGGCTGGCCAGCATGGGGGTTGGGGGACAGCACTCCAGGCACAGAAGAGCCACCTCACAGGTGCAGGGCAGGTGGTGGGCTCAAGGGGCCTCGAGAAAGCTTGGGCGACTTTATCCACAACAAGAGGCCTAAAGGTGAGCCTTGCTGGTGTCACATGTGGAATGCAAGAGCTGTTGCCTCTGCTGTCCCTGTGCACCACTGCCCAGCCCTGGTGACACTGTCCTGAGAGGCTGTGCAGGTGGCCTCCACCTTGAGGCACCATAGTTACAGGGTTACAGTGTGACCCAACCCACGCGCTCCTGTGATAGCCAAGGCCTGCCTGCTGCTGAGCACGACACGGCTGCTCAATTAGTCAGGGGCACGGCCCTCCAAGGGCTTCCCAGGTGGCGCAGCAGTAACCTGCCTGCAATGCAGGAGACCCGGGGTCGATCCCTGATCAGGGAAGATCCCCTGGAGAAGGAAAAGGCAACCCACTCCAGTATTCTTGCCTGGAGAATCCCATGGATGGAGGAGCCTGGGGGGCTCCAGTCCATGGGGTCACAAAGAGTCAGGCATGACTGAGCATGCACGCACGCACAGACCTCTAAGCTACAGCTCACGTGGCCACCCAGCCTCCTCGCTGGCCACCCAGCTTCCTCGTTTGCCCACCTCTGACTGTTCTTACAGCAGCCAGAGCCAGGCCCTTGAACACAAGTACTGATGTGTTCCTCTTCAACCCAAAAGCACTCCATGGCTTGTTACCACACTTAGTCACCCAGGGTTGGTTCCACTCCTGCTAAGTCCCTGCATGGTCTGCCCTGGCTACCCCTCTGAGCACTTGCCCCAGGACGCTTCTCTGGGTGGCTATTTCCTGGACATGCCCACCTCACAGCTGTTCCCTCAGCTCTGAGCTCTCCATCTCCTCAGTGTTCACGTGGCTCCCCCTCAGTCCCTGGTCACATGTGAGCCCTCAGAGGGGCCTGGGTAACCACTCCGTTTAACCAGGATTCTGAATCCACTGCTGCCCACCCTCTGCCTCTCACTGTATTTCACACAATCGCACAACCTATCAAATCCAGTTATCTTCTCTTTCCTCCACTTGAGGGTCACTCCCACCCAGGCACGAACCTTGTCCATTTGGTTCCACAGCAAACCCCAGTGCCTAGACTGGGGTCTCAACCACCAGTTGGGTGGGCAATTTCACCCACCCCAGAACACTTGGCAATGTCTCGAATTCAGCTGTCACAAGTGGGGGTTGGAGCCGTGGTTGCACCCCCCATCAAGTGGCAGGAGGCCAGAAGATGCTGCTCAACATCCTCCAGGGCACAGGACGGCCCCCCAGAGAGTCCTCCAGCCTCAAAGTCCATAGAGTCCAGGGTGAGGAGCCCTGTCCTAGATACACAGCAGGGACCCAACAAACATTTGCAGAACAAAGAAGTAAATGAGGGAGTGAATGAACAAAAGAACTTGGAGGCTCAAGTCTCATGTGAATGTCCATGCAGTTCTCAGGGATATCAGTGGTCTTTTCTCAGGGGACTAATAGTTCCCTTAATTTTCCCTCTAATTTATATTTTATGAGTACTTACTCTGCCATGAGTTATGTGCTAGGTTTACATTGGTGAGCAAAACACTCACAGTTCCTGTGCTCACAAAGCTCATAGTGCAGAAAAGAACATTCTGAGGACTTTCTTGGAAGTCCGGTGGTTAAGACTCCATGCTCCTACTGCAAGGGGCTCAGGTTCAGTCCCTGGTCAGGAAACTAAGATCCCACATGCTACATGGCATGGCCAAAGAAAACACTCTGTTAGAGGCATCTTGGGACCTGGAGGGTTCCCCAACTGTGTTACTATCAGTCATGTGACCTTGGGCAAGTCACCTGACTTTTCTGGACATCTCTTGGTCACATGTAAAATATAAGGGTTGCTTTGATCTTGAAGCTAAGTCCCAACATCTATACTCAGTGCATTTAATTAATCCTGAGTGAGTGAATGAAGTCGCTCAGTTGTGTCCGACTCTTTGTGACCCCGTGGACTGTAGCCCACCAGGCTCCTCCGTCCATGGGATTCTCCAGGCAAGAATACTGGAGTGGGTTGCCATTTCCTTCTGCAGGGGATATTCCCAACCCAGGGATCGAACCCAGTTCTCCTGCATTGCAGGCAGATGCTTTAACCTCTGAGCCACCAGGGAAGCCCATAATTAATCCTAGAGAGGTCTTTTCCTCTTTGGCATTTTTACATGAGCATAATACCATGAACAGAGATTACAAAAGCTTGAGGAATCCACATGCCCATCAAAATCAGACTGGTTAAGTAAACTTTCCTACCATCCACACTCTGGAACTCAACTGTAAGTGAGATGATGTAAAACAGCCTCCAAGGAATGAAGAGAAGCAACATATACCAACTGCCTCCACTCTCTCTCTAAAAGTACTTTCACAATAAAATGGAATGAATGAAATCACTGCTACATGAAACAACATGGATGAATCTCACCATCATGCCTGGTGACAGAAGACAGATATAAAAGTATAAAGATCAAAGGACTTGAGGTATATGAAGTTCAAGAACAGGCAAAAGTAAACTGTGCTGACAGAAATCAGTATGGTGGTTGCCGGAGGATTTGGCTAAAAGAGGACAAGATGGAGCCCTCTGGGAGTACTGGGAATCCTGATTTGTCAAAATCAGCTGAATTAAGATCCATGCATTTCCCTCCATGTGAATTACATCCCAATGAAGAAAAATGAGAAAGGAAAATGCTATACACCTTCTATACATGGGTGTCTTTGCACAGACATTTTCAGAAACAATATATAAGACAGTTATTAGTGGTTGCCTTTGGAAGGGGGATGAGGGACTGGGAATGAGAAAGACTTCATTTCATTCTCATAACCTTGATCCTGTGGGAAGTTCGCACAACCAGCATGTATTACTATTTCAATAGAAAACAAGTCATTCAAAAACCACCATGTTCTGGAAAGAAAATCACCTCTTCTCTTAGAAAGGAATACTCATTTCTGGTCACCCCTTGCAAATACAGTCAAGCAAGGGTTTGATAATAAGACCTTTCCCACCACCCACTTGCCAGAGTTTGCCGAGTGCTCACACACATCCCCTCCTCACCGCTAACTCACCCTCCTAGGTCTGGTTCAGGAGGGCTTCTGGGTGAGCTGGGAACTTCCAAGCCAGCAGGTCGCAACTGGGACCTCAGGTCCCTGCAGTCAAAGGCACCTTGGTTAAAAACGTTCCCCAGATCTCAATCAGAATCCCCCACAAGCCCAAGAGTCTGTGTTTCTTTTCTAGCTTCTTTTTAACTTTTTATTGGGCACATTTTCAAATACAGAGCACATTATGGAGAAGAGTCCAATGAAAAACACCAATCAGACTCCATCAGTGTTCCTATTTAACCATATTGGCCTCTTCGCACTGTCTCTCCATTCAACTGAACCATTTAAAAGTAAACTACTGTTACCATAGGTGCATTATATGTGGAATCTAAAAAGAAATGATACAGATGAACTTAAAAAGCAGAGACTCACAGACTTATCGAATGAACTACTTGCCAGGGGGAAGGGATAGTTAGGGAGTTTGGGATGGACATGTACACACTGCTACAGTTAACATAGATAACCAACAAGGACCTGCTGTACAGCACAGGTAACTCTGATCAATACTCTGTAATAACCTTATAGTTATCAGAGGGCAAGGATGGGGGAAAGGATAGCTAGGGAGTTTGAGATGGACATGTATGCTGCTGCTAAGTCGCTTCAGTTGTGTCCAACTGTGTGTGACCCCAGAGACAGCAGCCCACCAGGCTCCCCCGTCTCTGGGATTCTCCAGGCAAGAACACTGGAGTGGGCTGCCATTTCCTTCTCCAATGCATGAAAGTGTATACACACTGCTATATTTAACATGGATAACCAACAAGGACCTACTGTATAGCACATGGAACTCTGCTCAATGTCATGTGGTAGCCTGGATGGGAGGGGAGTATGGGGGAGAATGGATACATGTACATGTATGGTTGAGTCCCTTCCTTCACTTTCCACCTGAAACTATCACAACATCGGTAATCAGCTATTAGTCAGTCAGTTCAGTCCCTCAGTCATGTCTGACTCTTTGCAACCCCATGGAATGCAGCACGCCAGGCTTCCCTGTCCATCACCAGCTCCCAGAGCTTGCTCAAACTCATGTCCATCGAGTCAGTGATGCCATCCCAACCATCTATCTTCTGTCATCCCCTTCTCCTTTTGCCTTCAATCTCTTCCAGCATCAGGGTCTTTTCCAATGAGTCAGTTCTTCACATCAGGTGGCCAAAGTATTGGCCAAAGTAATCAACTATACTTCAATACAAAATAAAAAGTTCAAAAGAAAAAATAAATTACTGTGGTTCTCAGAGTGGTTCTCAAAGTGTGTCTGAGATTCCCAAGACCTTTAAAGGGGTCTGTGCTGTCAAAAATATTTTTATAATAATCTTATATTATTTGCCTTTTTCCATTCTCATTCTCTCAGGAGTGTACAGTGGAATTTTCCAGAGGCAACATGACATGTGATATTGCAGCACTGAATGCAAAAGCAGGTTTGAGAATTCATCTGTCTTCTATTCAGAAGTACATAAAAGAGAGCTCCAAGGCATTAAAAAAAAAACAAAACACTTTAATAGTACCCTAAGCTCTCGTGACACTTCACCCCTAAATACTTCAGCATGCACCACCAAAAAATAAGACTCTTGTATGTACACATGTGTCAGTTATCTTCTGCTGTGTAACAAATTAGCCTAACAGAGAACAGCAGGAAACAACCACGTCTCATCTCACTGTTTCTGTATCAGGAATCAGGAGCGACTGAGCTGGGTGCCTACTGCACCGTAAGATTATCACATCTAATCAAATTTACAGTAGTTTCCTCATGTCATCTACTAGGCAGTCACATAAAAATAACCCAGGTATCCCCAACACCTATTATAGATGCCTGTTCAGGCCAGGATCCAGTCAAGGGTACAAGTTACATTTGGTTATTGTCATAGACTGAAAGTATCTTTCCAGAATTCATATATTGAAATCCTAAACCCCAATGTGTCCCCAGTATTAGGAGGTGAAGCCTTTGGGAGGTGATGAGGTCATGAAGGTGGAGCCCTCATGATGGACTAGTGCCCTTATAAGAAGAGACCTCATGTGTGGATCTGAGAGTTGAACCATACAGAAGGCTGAGTGCCAAAGAATTGATGCTTTTGAACTGTGGTGCTGGAGAAGACTCTTGAGAGTCCCTTGGACTGCAAGGAGATCCAACCAGTCCATCCTAAAGGAGATCAACCCTGAATATTCATGGGAAGGAATGATGCTAAAGTTGAAGCTCCAATATTTGGCCACCTGATGCCAAGAGCCAACTCACTGGAAAAGACCCTGATGCTGGGAAAGATTGAGGACAGGAGGAGAAGGGGGTGACAGAGGATGAGATGGTTGGATGGCATCACCGACTCAATGGACATGACTTTAAGCAAACATCAAGAGATGGTAAAGGACAGGGAAGCCTGGTGTGCTGCAGCCCATGGGGTTGCAACAAGTCGGACACGACTTAGCGACTGAACAATGACAACAAGACAAGACCAGAAAGCTAGTGTGCTCTCTTCCCACCATATGAGGACACAGGGAGAAGATGGCCCTCTGCATCCAGAAGAGAGCCCTCACCAGAATCCAACCATGCTAGCACCATGATCTCAGACTTCCAGCCTCTGGAACTATGAGAAATAAATGTCTGTTGTTGATAAGCCACCTAGTGTGTGGTACTCTGTCACAGCACCAGAGCTGCCTAGTACAGTGATTCTATGTCTTATGTCTCATTTGATGGAGAATACTCCTCCTTTTTCATTTTCTTGCTCAGTATTGCCTGTGTGAAAAGACAGCACCTGATAGCCCACCCAGGGTGCCAAGCCATTCTGGGAACAAGGTTCCTGGCCAGCTGTGGGTGCCACCTGCAAACAAAATGGCTGGAAGTGGACAAAGGAGGCTGTCTGGGCCCTGGCGTCTGCACACTGGGTCTTTCTCACTAAAGACCAACCCTCTTCCCAGGAGAGCCATTTTTATGGGGCCGCAAAGAGGCAGAGAGAGAGAGCTGAGAGCAAGGGAATTGGAGGAGGGACACACTGCAGTGCCAGGCCCTCAGAGAGACAAGGATGATTTTTCTAATCATTCCAAACCTCCTCCCCCGAACCCACTGCACATGGCCCTCATCCTGCAATGCAACTGCCACCCTTGCTCCCGTCTCCCAGGAGTTCCCGGTGTGCTGACCCTTTACCATCCATCTGACCCCCCGAAAACTCAAAGCAGCAGGACCAGCACGAACAGTAGCCCTATTTTATGGATTCGGCAACAGCTCTGGGAGCGGAAGTGAGGCGGCAAAACTGCCTCTGCCAAGTGTCAGAGCCAGAGCTTTAGTGGTCAGTCCTGCACTGAAGCTTAAAGGGCAAGACCGTGACCACCACCACCTTCGGGGGCCAGACGGGGGCTCTGGGGGCAGCTGGCGCTGGCCTCCTCCAGCCACACATGCTGCCATCATCTCCCCCCCACAACGGGTGCCAACACCCCCTTTATCTCCCTCTCTGCTTGTGACACCTCCACCCGGTCCTGCTATTCCACTTCTGCAGATAAGGATAGTGACTCTGGGCTACTCCAGTTCCAGACATGATGGTCTACTGCTTGTGTTTTTTTCCTCTCTCCCTGACACTCTCCCTTCTGCCAAGCCAGCTTCCCGGCTACAACTGGCACACACACAGGCCTCCCCTTTTTGACAGAAGCTATTTCTGGAACCCCACAGCAGAAAAAAAGCCTTCACACTGTGTTTCCCAATATATACAACATCATGAAAGGGAATCAGATCTCCGACCGAGGGCTCAGCATGAAACAACTCACAGGAAAATGAATTCTAGAATACTGGGGCCTGAAGAACATTGAGAGGTCATCTGAATCAACGATTCTCAAGCAGGGGCAATGGAGCCCCACAATGGGACAATGGTAGGGTCTGAAGACATTTTTGGCTGTCACAACTAGGGGCATCTAGTAGGTGGAGGCCAGAGGTGCAGCTGAACACCCCTGCAACAGATTTCTCCAGCCCCAATGTCAACAGGGGGCTTCCCTGGTGGCTCAGCAGTAAAGAATCCGCCTACCAAGGCAGGAGACAGGGGTTGGATCTCTGGGTCGGACAATCCCCTGGAGAAGGAAATGGCAACCCACTCCAATATTCTTGCCTGGAGAATCTCCTGGATGGAGGAGCCTTGCAGGCTTTAACAGTCCATGGAGTTGCAAAGAGTTAGACACGACTGAGCAACTAAACAACGACAAAATGTCAATAGTGTCAAGGCTGAGAAACCCTGATATAATACTCCTTGGTTACGTTGAGGACAAGAAAACTGAGGCCCAAAGGCACAAAGTGACTTGGTCCAAGTTGCACAGTCCCAAAGGCAGAGGTGGAGCTAGGTCTCTGCTATCTATCATCTGCTCTGCTCTGTCTAGGGTTGGGCTGGGGGAGAAAGGAGCATGGGAACAAGAGGATCATAAAAGTCTTGTAGTCAACCTGAGCCAAATGAAGAAAACTGCAGTAAATTAATTACTAAATTACTGTAGCAAAACATCAGGGTGTCCAATTGCTGAAAGAAACGCCTTCTTCAATTATCAACTAAAACAGCATTGTTTTACTGGTCCTCCAACAATTGCTGGATGGGTCAAAGGATACATGGTGTGAGGTCCAGTACAATTTAGCAATACCACGGCTTCCCAGGGGATCACGTTTTACAGGTAAGATCGATCATATTCTCTTCCTAAGGGTACTGCATATATCCTGGCCTCATATGTGAAGGAGAGAAAGGAATGCAAACACAGGTGGGAAATCTCAAAAGTGTTCATTAAAATCCCACACCCTGTCCTGTTAAAATTGAAGTCACCTGATTCCCCCTTCATCTGTCGCTGCATCATCAAGCCCCTTCTTCCAGCAAGCAAATTATTTAGCAAGGGAATTAAAAAAAACACTGAAAAATCATAGGGTTTGGTATTCAGCTCCACCCCCTTCTAAAGACCATTTTGTTCTTAAGAGATATAACTGGTTTGCCTTCTCTTACACGCCTATTGGAAGCTTTATTTTATTGGATACTGTTAATTTTTTTTAATCTATTTAAAACACCAGGAGGAAACAAACATTTCTGACATATCCCCTTTAAACGCTACAATCTTGCAAAATAATGCAAAACAATTTAGACCGCACATCTAGCTCTTCAATTGCTAACCAGTAAGTTTCCGTTCCATTTCAAGCAAAGCAGCTTTGGCTTTGAAAGAAATCAGGCTAAATACTGAGAACAAAACAAACCCCTGTAAGAAGAATTAGTAAATGTGTCATTATTTAAGAATCACTCTGACAGTCGGTAAACAGTTGACAGTTCTCTCGGACAAGCCTCTCTCTCTTACAATGCATGTATTGTGTTCATTCCTGATTTTTTTCCCCTCCTGTGCAGGAGGCCGGGTCTTTCTGTCTGGCCCCAGGCCACTTTCCCGGGATGGATGGGCACGACAAGACTCAAGTCACGCGTGAGCCTACAACAGTCGCCCTCCACTCCTGCCCCCGCGCCCCCCTGATGCCTGATGCCTGCAGCAGCCCCAACAGCCAGAGCCCCTACTTTCGTTTTCTGGGGCGCCGACGGGCTACAGGGGCTCCGCCTGCAGAGTCTCTTACCTGCAGTGCCGCATGGCGCAGGCCGGTCGCCCACCTGCACCGCATCCTAGAGCATCCTTTCTTCAGCGCGACGGCTGCGAGCGCGCTGACGTCACCGGGAGGCGGTGCCCATACCGCCACGTGATGGCCTAGGGGCAAAGAGGGGAGGGTGGGAAGACCCTGGAAGTGAGGAGGGAGTGGCCGGGAAGCCCCGCTTTGGCCTCCGTTCTGGGCGGTGTGTTTGATGTGGGCAGCTGGCCTAGACTTGCACGAACTGTGGGAAACAAACAGCACACGAAGGGAAGACCCAAATGATTCCAGGCTCCACGCAGGTAATAGGATTTCAAAAGAGCTAGCACTAAGGGGATTAGTAATGAAAGGAAATGATTTAGTCTTTTATTTTTCAGTCTTCATCAAATGCAATGGAGAACTAAACAAATCTATTTTGTGCAAATCAAAATGACAGTTAAAATATGGAGTGCATATACATACTTTGCACAGAGGGTCCATGTTTCAAATCGTGTATCAAAAGCATTAATCTGAAGTATATTCGTAGTGGCATATAATACTAATTGCAGTAATAATGCTTTCTATTACTCCATAACAAATAATGCATGCCAATATTAATGTGGTTTTGAAAAAAAAAAAACTGTGCCATCGCATATTTATACTTCTTACTTGAACATTTGATGATTTAAAATTAAGTGCTATTGCATGAACGTTGTACTTGTGTCTGTTTTAGTAAATCTTCTGGCAAAGAATTTAATCTCTCAGACATGAAAGTTAATTCACAGTAACTCATTATTTCACGTTTTCTAATTTTTATCACATTCTGCAGAAGTGAATCATCTCACTATTGCAGAAAATACGTACAATGTCAATATTTCTCATTCACAACTGAAACAGCCTTGCCTAGAAAGACTTAGAAAATTCCAACTGTGACCATTTCGTAAATTTGAAATGGCATATTTCAAACTTAAACTGTGAAAATATCAACTTTCTTGCCAAACCGCATGAACGTTTTCGAAATGTGAAAGGGCAAAAGCAGGAACTGTTTTTATTTGATTTCCAGCTTCATATAGATTAGTTTCTTTTCGTTTGAGTTTAAATGGCAATTTTAACATTCCCTTCGCTGGCGCCCCTGAAAGAGATGTGAAATAGATTGTTTCACGAGTAGGCCAGGGTTACTTGCTATTTATTCCGGCAGCTTTCGTGTCCTTCTATATTTAACCCTGGACGCTTTTACCACCATTCCCTCCGGATTAACCGAATTTCTGTTAAGAAGATCAGTCTGTAATTTGGCCCTTGCCTCTCAACAGCAATCGATTATTTTCAACTCGATTTTAAAAATCAACAAAGTGGCCACATGGTATTCTCGGGCCCTCCTCTCATCTGTTTTTCTGAGGGATAAGTAACTTACCTTCTGCTTTCAGTTTCGTGGGATATAAAATTTAAATGCTACCGTAATCCCCTGCTCCAGTGGGTTGAGGGTCTGACAAGTTCATTTTCCTGCCAGAGGCAAATGTCGATTTCAGCCTCAGGCGCCCCGGGCCGGCCCCACCCCCAACCCCCCCCCCCACTACCCCCTGCCGAGAGCCAGTCTGGGAGTGTCACGTGCTCCACCCAGCCTCTCAACCCTACCCAGCCGGCTCGGTCACCTCGGAGGCTGGCCCTGCCCATCTGGTTCGCCTCGTACAGCCGGTGCCTTCGGGTCCAGAGAGAACTCCGCGTCCCCGATACGGGACGCGCTACTCGCTGGGACTGGGCTCGGTGGACGACAGTGATGGGTGTTCCAAGAATCAATGGAGGTGGGGCCGGGGATGATCTATATTATGCCCTCCGAGGTCTGAAATGACATGCTTTGTGCTCCGACTTAACGGAAATGACTAAAGGCACCTTCCTCGGCGTGAGGCGATTTTTTTTTTTTTTTTTTTGGTCAGTAGGTTTCACCTTCTCCAGGTGATTGCTCAAGTGTAAAAAACATTACAGCAAACAGAGGATTCAGGGCGCAGTAATTTTCAACAGAATGAGGTCACTTCCGACATCCTCCACCCCCACCTATGAAATTGTCCTTTAGGCAGAGGTTTACCAAAATAAAAACAAAAACAGAAAACAACACAACTAAAGCAAACAAATAAACAAAAAAACAGATACCACCCATAAAAAATGTAAATAATCAATCTTCCTGGTGGGCTGTTTAGCAATTCCTACCAAAAGCCTTGCAAATAAGTGCAGGCCCATACAGTGGGCCAGGAACTTGATCCAGGGGGAAAAAAGGGAAGGAATGGAAAGAATTGTGAAAGGAAAAACTGCTGCAATATTATTTATGACCTCAAAGCACCAGAAGCAAGTTAAGTGGCCAAAACGAGAGGGTGGGTTCAGTTGTAAGACACAGGTACAGTGGAAGAATTAAATATCTGGTAGTAGGTATTTTTTGACCTGGAAAGACATCCACGGTCTATTAAATGAAAAAAAAGCAACTTCCAAAGTGTTATGTGCTGAATGATGGAACGAATGTATGTTTGTACGTGTTGAAGGGAAGCAAAATATGCCACCCCAAATATGTCACTTGGCATTTCGATTTTTAAACAGTCTGTGTAAAATAGACACTGACCTTCCTTGGCCCCCCTAAAAGCACGTGAAATTACCCTCCCTGTACCAGTGGATAAAAGGAATTCACCTCCTGGAAGGCTGTATAAACAAGCCTTGCTAACTTCACTAATTTGCTAGCCTTCTGGGACCCTCTTGTTTCTCCATTTTGCCACATTGTTTCCCTGTCTAGAAGGTATAAAAGCTGCCTGCTTTGATGACTTCTTGGAGTCCCCTACAATAGGAAATTAAATTTATTTTTCTCCTGTTAATCCATTTTGTATCAATTTAATTATTAGACTAGTCAAAAAACTGGGAAGAAGGGAAAAGTTTTACATATGTTTTATATATGAATATAGAAAACAACTGGGAAGCACATTCATTAAAGTATCACCCTTAGTATTTTCACTCATTAGTGAGATTAAGGGTTTTTCTCCTTTTCCTCCCTTTGGCTTAGCTGGTTTTCTAATTTTCCTACGATTAACCTGCAATGCGTTTGTAACAAGAAATTGCTATTGTTTGGGTTTTTTTTAAAGCACCATAGGAGACATGATCATGGAATATGTGTATTTTGCTACTTTTTGATCCATATTTCATAACTTGAAGATTATGGATTTTAACCTCAGGAGAGAACAATTCCTAGTCTTCTCAGTTTATTCTGCCCATAAAAATGTTTAGGAAAGAAGGTGGCAACTCGGAACTGGAATTACCCTTTCATCCTCTGTAGGTTCAGCCTTAATTTCTCATCCATTTAAAGTCACTCCTTATTCTGCTCTGTGTGAAGATTCAAAGTTAGCCGTTACAATCCTTCCTAAAAAGATTCTTCAAACACTTATGTAATAACCTTTGAGTGTTAATTTCTCCATATTGGTGCCTTCTATTTTCTTCACACATTTCTACTTGTTAATCCCTTTGAATTTTTCACATTTTCCCCCTCTTATCTGCTGCTGGAACATTTGGTAAGGCCTGGGGACAATTGGGGTTGTCACAGCTGGGGGGGGAGATTGGGGGGTGCCAAGAAACCTTGCATATAAAGTATAATTTGATGCCCCGAATTTTCCATTTCACAGCCTATTTATTTATTTATGGCCACAAGGCTTGTGGGATCTTAGTTCCCTGACCAGGGATCAAACCCAGGCCCCCTGCATTGAAAGTTCTGAATCTTAACCACTGGACCATCAGGGAAGGCCCTTCCAGTCATTTTTTTTAATATATATATATATATAATGGTGTTATCTCCATTTTCTTTAAAAAAAAATTTCTTTATTCACTTGTGACTATGCTGGGTCTTCTTTCTGTGCAGGCTTTTCTCTAGTTGTGGAGAGTGGTGGCTTCTCTTGTTATAGAGCGCAGGCTCTAGGCACACAGGCTCAGTAGTTGCGACACACTGGCTTAATAGCTCCGGGGCATGTGGGATCTTCCCGGACCAGGGATCGAACCGATGTCTCCTGTATTGGCAGATAGATCCTTCACCACTGAACCACCAGGGAAGTTCCCCTTCCTGTTCACTGTCATATAACGTGCTGGAAGCTCTGTCTCATGATAATGCCTTAAATGTGGTACTGCTGGCACAGGGAAAGTCTAATTGCCTGTATGTGTGTGCCTGTGCTCAGTCACTCAGTCGTGTCCCATTCTTTGTGACACCCCCCCACCTCCGGGCTGTAACCATCCAGGCTCCTCTGTCCATGGAATTTTCCAGGCAAGAAAATACTGGAGGAGGTTGCCAATTCTTACTCCAGGGGATCTTCCCGACCCAGGGATCATACCCTTGATCTCTTCTGTCTCCTCCATAGGCAGGCGGGTTCTTTACCACAGTGCCACCTGGTAAGCCCTAATTGCTTGTATATTCATAAACTATTTCAGAATCAGTGCACAGGAAACTGTGAACAGTGGTCATCTCTGGAGAGCAGAGCTTAGTGGCTGGGGCACCGAGAGGAGAGGGAAGTTTTCATAGACATGGGAACACATAACATGATTTAAAATTTAAAAAAAAAAAAAAAACTATCTGAGATACAGTGTTACACCAGAACCAACATGTTCTCTAAATGTTCTCAGATACTACCTTAAAGTAATACATGACTGTGTTACATGTTACTGTCTGTGCTGTTTGCCAAGCTTCTGCAAGCCTGGATTTTTCCTTCTGGAGAGGGGGGAGCAGTAAGGGTAGTAACAGTATCCACCACCTGCCGCAGTTTCGAGGCTTACATGAGAGATCTGGCAAGAGTAAACAGTGTTGGTAGAGCTTTACTAAAGTCTGAGAAACAAGGGAAAATGTGTACCCCTATATATGCTTATCAAAATATCCTCACATACAAGTAGAAAAAGGTATACTGACTCACAATCAGGGCTTTCCCTCATGGTATGGTGGTTAAGAATCCATCTGCCAATGCAGGAGACACAAGAGACTCAGGTTCGATCCCTGGCCCAGAAAGATCCTACTTGCCGCCACAGAGCAACTAAGCCCATGCACCACAACTATTGAGCCTGCACTTTAGAGCCCACGAGCCGCAGCGACTGAGCCCACGTGCCCTGGAGCCTGTGCTCCATGGCACGACAAGCCACCGCAATGAGAAGTGTTCACACTGCAACTAGAGAGCAGCCCCTGCTAGCCACAACTAGAGAGAAAAGCCTGCACAGTAATGAAGAGCCAGCACAGCCAAAAATATAAATAAATTTAAAAAATGTTAAAAAGACAAACACACACACACACACACCCCTACATATAAAGCCCCGCATGACCCAATTCATTTGCACACCATTCTCAATTCATATAAACGCACCCACAGGTGCAAGCAGAGCATGTGCAAGAGAACATTTAGAACTCCCAGCCAGTTGGAAATGACTGTGCCCTTGGCACAGTAATACAGACTCATCAAACACACAACTTGTTTTTATTGTAAAATGTGACATTTTGCTCATGGTGAATGTGGGCATTAATTTTGATTTTCATGAATAATCTATTATCTTGATGACAAAATCTTTTGATACCCACTTAAATTTTGCCTCCAAGGCTATAGTGCCTTTCTCACCTCTTGAGAATTCTAGCCCTGTGTAGCTGGTACATTGTACTATAAACGGGGTGTCTGATAAAACCTGGAGGTGAAGACCTGTTCCATCTCTTTGTCCTGAGCTCATGTGCATCCAGTCACACTGTCCAAGTGAGCAAATGTGTACGAGCCCCCTTACCTAGTTGGGTGCTGTGCACATGGCCAACTCACAAAAGATATGGGAAATAAGTGAAAGAGGTAGATGATAAGAAGGTGCCATCCAACCTTCCCCAGACACTCTGAGCTGCAGTCACAGACTGTGATGCACACCTGAAAGTTACAAATGTGGACCACATTACCCTGTTTGTGGTGACAAACATCAGCCTTGAAAACTCTCTGCACTTCTACAGCAGCATCATTGTCAAAGATGTTGTCATTCCAGGAAGCCTGAGAGAAGATCCTGGGTAGCACTGAAAGAAAGTGTTGGTTGTTCATTCGTGTCTGACTCTTTGCAACTCCATGGACTATATAGCCCGCCAGGCTCCTCTGTCTGTGGGATTTCCCAGGCAAGAATAGTGGAGTGGGTTGACATGCCCTCCTCCAGGGGATCTTCTCGACCCAGGGATCGAATCTATGTTTCCTGCACTGGCAGACGGATTCTTTACCATCTGAGCCACCCTTGAGAGCTAAGCAAATCCTTGCCCTCTCAGAAAAGAACTGTTAGTAGATAGCCTTTCCTTTTTCTCTTTGGGTGCCAGTAGACTCAGATTGTTCCAAGGCAGTTCAGTAGGCTTGGCTCCTCAAATTAGCATAAACACAGTGGTATGCTGGTCAAAGTTCAATAACCCAGCTCTCCAAGGGAGGGGATGGGAGGGGTTGGAAAGCTTGACTTGTAGCAGTTGCAGATGGCAAGGGTGTAAACTCTTCCACCACAGCCAGCTTCAAACTACTGAGCCTGTAGTTGGACAGTGGCATTATATATCTCCATGGTACCCAGGCAATTGAAGTACATTCTTTTATGTGGATCTTAGTTCCCTGACCAGGGACCAAAATAGTGTCCCCTGCATTGAAAATGCAGTCTTAAGCACTGGACCAACAGGGAAGTTCTGGAAGTAAACTCTTTTCTCACACCTAGACAAGGGGCAACTTTTCTTACCCGAGAACTGGCTTTTCAGAAAAGCCGTTCCTTGTCCAGGTGCTTTGGATTGGAAATATGATTTTTGTAAAACTGCACTGCTTCAATATAGTAGCCACTAACCACATGATGGAGAAGACTCTCGTGAGTCCCTTGGACTACAAGGAGATCCAACCAGTCAGTCCTAAAGGAAATCAATGCTGAATATTCACTGGAAGGACTGATGCTGGAGCTGAAGCTCCAGTACTGTGGCCACCTGATGTGAAGAACTGACTCATTGGAAAAGACCCTGATGCTGGAAAAGATTGAAGGCAAAAGGAGAAGAGGGTGGCAGAAGATGAGATGGTTGGATGGCATCACTGACTCAGTCAACATGAATCTGACTGGTTGGATCTCCTTGTAGTCCAAGGGACTCTCAAGAGTCTTCTCCAGCATGTGGTTAGTGGCTACTATATTGAAGCAGCGCAATTTTACAAAAATCATATTTCCAATCCAAAGCACCTGGACAAGGAACGGCTTTTCTGAAAAGCCAGTTCTCGGGTAAGAAAAGTTGCCCCTTGTCTAGGTACGAGAAAAGAGTTTATTTCCCGGCATAGTGGAGGATTGAGGACCCTGGCTTGATGCAGTCTATGGGGTTGCAAAGAGTTGGACGCAACTGAGCAACTGAACAACAACCACCACAAGCTACTACTTAAAGTTAATTTAAATTAATAAAATAAAAAATTCAGTTCCTCAGTCAGAGATCAGATCAGATCAGATCAGTCACTCAGTCGTGTCTGACTCTTTGCGACTCCATGAATTGCAGCACGCCAGGCCTCCCTGTCCATCACCAACTCCCAGAGTTCACTCAGACTCATGTCCGTCGAGTCAGTGATGCCATCCAGCCATCTCATCCTCTGTCCCCTTCTCCTCCTGCCCCCAATCCCTCCCAGCATCAGAGTCTTTTCCAATGAGTCAACTCTTCACATGAGGTGGCCAAAGTACTGGAGTTTCAGCTTCAGCATCATTCCCTCCAAAGAAATCCCAGGACTGATCTCCTTCAGGATGGACTGGTTGGATCTCCTTGCAGTCCAAGGGACACTCAAGAGTCTTCTCCAACACCACAGTTCAAAAGCATCAATTCTTCGGCGCTCAGCCTTCTTCACAGTCCAACTCTCACGTCCATACATGACCACCGGAAAAACCATAGCCTTGACTAGACGGACCTTTGTTGGCAAAGTAATGTCTCTGCTTTTCAATATGCTATCTAGGTTGGTCATAACTTTCCTTCCAAGGAGTAAGCGTCTTTTAATATCATGGCTGCAATCACCATCTGCAGTGATTTTGGAGCCCCCCAAAATAAAGTCTGACACTGTTTCCACTGTTTCCCCATCTATTTGCCATGAAGTGATGGGACCGGATGCCATGATCTTCGTTTTCTGAATGTTGAGCTTTAAGCCAACTTTTTCACTCTCCACTTTCACTTTCATCAAGAGGCTTTTGAGTTCCTCTTCACTTTCTGCCATAAGGGTGGTGTCATCTGCATATCTGAGGTGATTGATATTTCTCCCGCCAGTCTTGATTCCAGCTTGTGTTTCTTCCAGCCTAGCGTTTCTCATGATGTACTCTGCATATGAGTTAAATAAACAGGGTGACAATATACAGCCTTGATGTACTCCTTTTCCTATTTGGAACCAGTCTGTTGCTCCATGTCCAGTTCTAACTGTTGCTTCCTGACCTGCATACGGGTTTATCAAGAGGCAGGTCAGGTGGTCTGGTATTCCCATCTCTTTCAGAATTTTCCACAGTTTCTTGTGATCCACACAGTCAAAGGCTTTGGCATAGTCAATAAAGCAGAAATAGATGTTTGTCTGGAACTCTCGTGCTTTTTCGATGATCCAGCAGATGCTGGCAATTTGGTCTCTGGTTCCTCCCTGCCTTTTCTAAAACCAGCTTGAACATCTGGAAGTTCACGGTTCACATATTGCTGAAGCCTGGCTTGGAGAATTTTGAGCATTACTTTACTAGCGTGTGAGATGAGTGCAATTGTGCGGTAGTTTGAGCATTCTTTGGCATTGCCTTTCTTTGGGATTGGAATGAAAACTGACCCTTTTCCAGTCCTGTGGCCACTGCTGAGTTTTCCAAATTTGCTGACATATTGAGTGCAGCACTTTCACAGCATCATCTTTCAGGATTTGGAATAGCTCAACTGGAATTCTATCACCTCCACTAGCTTTGTTTGTAGTGATGCTTTCTAAGGCCCAGTTGACTTCACATTCCAGGATGTCCACACCATTGTGATTATCTGGGTTGTGAAGATCGTTTTTGTACAGTTCTTCTGTGTATTCTTGCCACCTCTTCTTAATATCTTCTGCTTCTGTTAGGTCCATACCATTTCTGTCCTTTATCAAGCCCATCTTTGCATGAAATGTTCCCTTGGTATCTCTAATTTTCTTGAAGAGATCTCTAGTCTTTCCCATTCTGTTGTTTTCCTCTAATTCTTTGCATTGATCGCTGAAGAAGGCTTTCTTATCTCTTCTTGCTATTCTTTGGAACTCTGCATTCAGATGCTTATATCTTTCCTTTTCTCCTTTGCTTTTCACTTCTCTTCTTTTCACAGCTATTTGTAAGGCCTCCCCAGACAGCCATTTTGCTTTTTTGCATTTATTTTCCATGGGGATGGTCTTGATCCCTGTCTCCTGTACAATGTCACGAACCTCATTCCATAGTTCATCAGGCACTCTATCTATCAGATCTAGTTCCTCAGTCACACTAGCTATATGTCAGGTGCCTGATCGCCACATACAGCTAGTGGCAACCATATTTTAGTGCAGATATAAAATAACTCCATTATCACAGATTGTTCTGTTGGACAGTGCAGTGAAGCATTTCTTTTAAACTAATTTCATTGCAATAAAACAATTTGTGATTATTGTTCAGGGAATTCTGCCTGTAATTACAGAGCAGGGAAAGCAATCTGGTGAGATTCTGTTGGTGAGAAAGACAGAAAAGCACAGATTCCAGAAGGCTGCATGCCTCTGGCTGCAGGTCCCAGGCAAGATGTTTCCAAACACCATAAAATGTGTAACCTCTGCCTTTGGATCTAACCAGGGGCCTGCAAATCTTGATCCAAAATAACAGGAGTGAGGGACTTCCCTGGTGGTCCAGTGGTTAAGAATCCACCTTGCAATGCAGGGGACATGGGTTCAATCCCTAGTCAGTAAGTAATATCACACATGCCTCAGGACAGCTAAGCCCTCTCTTCACAACTAGAGAGCTGGCACTCTGCAACAAAAATCCCTTATGACACAATGAAGACCTGACACAGCCAAACTAATTAATTAAATGCTCTTTTAAAAACGAGAGGGCATGTGTGATTACTTTTGTCAAAGCAAAAAGTGAGATGCATGACAGGACAATATTGTCTATCTACTTAAAATCATAATAACAACGACCGCAGCAATGAGTAACCCTGTTCAGGAAACACTGACTGATACCGCCCACCCTGGCCAGGCATGATAGTAACCACTTGCATGAGTTATCGTCACAACAGAGGGTCCTGATAAGGAACAAGGAACTAACAACCTACCACCAACCAGAAGAATTTGAGGAAAACTCCAAAGGAGAGAGAAGACGCCAGCCCGTTAAGTCCTGCCACCTCCCAGAATCCTCCTTGCTGGCGTCCATCTTGGCTGAACAATGCATGCATGTGCACCAGGAAGGACCCTGTATCAGACTGATTGGCCAGAGACAACCCAGAAGCTAATCCCATTACCATAAAACCTGAGAATTTGAGTCAGGTGGCAGAAGCAGTTCTCCTGGGTTCCCTTACCCTGTTGCTCTCTGCCCGGGCGCCCCTTCCCAATAAAGTCTCTTGCTCTGTCAGCAGGTGTGTTTCCTCAGACAATTTATTTCTGTGTGTTAGACAAAGCCCATTCAACATCCCGGCACCAAGAAACCAAGTCTCCTTGGAGAAATGACTGTGTCTAGGTCAGAAACATCTAGTCATGCAAGGTGGTGTTACCAAAACCAAATGGTCTGCTTGCTCATTGCAAAGCAAAGCAAATCTACTACTACCGGGTTGCAGTGAAGGAAAGCACAGCATTTACTGTAAGGCCAAATAAGAATGGGCAGCTCAGCTCAAAAGACCCAAACTCCCCAATAGCTTTCAGGAAAGGATTTTTAAAGACGGTGTGAGGGAGAGGGTGGCAGGGTGTGTAATCAGCTCATGCACAATTCTCTGATTGGTTGATGGTGAGCTAACAGGGTGATGTTTCAGGAATCTCAATCATCAACCTTCTGGTTCCAACCCATCTGGGGTCTACATACATGCTGGTGATCAGCATGCAGTTGACTCCTTCCACCTCAAGTCTGCCCAACAACTGAAGGATATGGCCCAGGGTATTATGTATAGCCCTTGAGGAGGAACCAAAGACTCTTGGCTTTGTTTTATGGCTAAACTATTACTAATGTTGCTTGAATATTTTCTTTTGTTCCTGTATTTTTTTCTTATTAATTTTTTCTTTTTGGAACTCAGGGAAGGTCTAGGATGCTAATGCTTTTCTACAAACGAGGTGGATAGAAGACATGGGGCCTGGGCAGTGTCTGTCCCGGAGAAGGCTTTGAAGGGTCCTGTTCCATTTCAGTAACAATGAAGCCATCTCAGACTTCTGGGGACATATAAAAAGGACCCAGGAGTCAACCAGTAGAGGCTGCCCCAGCCACAGAGGGGAGAATTTGAGCATCAGTAAGGATAACAACTCCAATGGATTAAAGCATATCAAATATGTTTAAATTTATGTGTTAGTAATAATTATTATTAATAATATCCAGGAGATAGTGAAGGACAGGGAACCCTGGCGTGCTGCAGTCCATGGGGTCACAAAGTCAGACACGACTGAGCGACTGAGCAACTGAACAACAAAAAAATCATACTAAAAAAAATTCCAAAAACCAAAAAAAAAAAAAATTGGTCACCACTGTAACAGTGCTGGGAATCATTTTTAAAACTGGTCAATAAAGAAAAACATCAAGCACTTATCTTGCTTTTTCCAGACTATACCACAGAATAACTAAATAGGTAAATTTCTCTTTATAAAAGTTGTGGTGGTGGTTTAGTCGGTAAGTCGTGTCCAACTCTTGCGACCCCATGGACTGTAGCCTAAGTATTTCAAAGTAAATAATAATGTCTTAAAAATTGAGAGAATATCATCATTTTGCAACCTTTAGTGAATTAATGGATCTAGCTATTGACTTCCTTGGACTGCAAGGAGATCCAACCAGTCCATCCTAAAGAAAATCAGTCCTGAATATTCATTGGAAGGACTGATGTTGAAGCTAAAACTCCAATACTTTGGCCATCTGATGTGAAGAGCTGACTCATTTGAAAAGATCCTGATGCTGGGAAAGATTGAGGGCAGGGGGAGAAGGGGATGACAGAAGATGAGATGGGTAGAAGATGGGTCTGGGTCTCATTACCCAGAAGATGAGATGGTTGGATGGCATCACCGACTCAATGGATATGAGTTTGAGTAACCTCCGGGAGTTGGTGATGAACAGGGAGGCCTGGTGTGCTGCAGTCCATGGGGTCGCAAAGAGTCGGACACAACTGAGTGACTGAATTGAACTGAACAGAGGTATGGATTATCAATAGTTGCAAACCCTATAAAAAGAAAAATTATAATTCACTTGATAGATGAAGGTATGTCTTGCCACCCATCCCAGCCCCCCAAAAAGAAAGGGAACAAAAAGAAACTGGACTCTGATCAAGCTTTTAGATTCAACAATAGCTCTTCTCTGCATTTAATTTTAGGAAATAAAATTCAGAAGAACATGTTTAACCTATACCTACAATGAGATACAATGAGCCAAGTCCAGACTGTGGGAGATTAGAGAACACAAAACTTTGTTTCTTCAACAAATAACAAAGGTGCGTGTATGTGTGCATGGGGGATAGGTTCTGTGAATTAAAAACAGACACAGCTCCAGTGAGATATCACTGTATACCTATTAAGATGGCTAGGAGAAAAATGACAAGTGTTGGCCAGAAAGTGGAGAAATTGAAGCCCTTATATATTCCTATCCCCTGGTATGGAATATAAAATGGGCAGCTGCTTTGGAAAAGTTTGGCAGTTCTTCAAATGATTAAACAAAGAGTTATCGTATGATCTAACTATTCCACTTTTAGGTATAGACCCAAGAGAAATAAAGGCCTATGTCCACACAAAAAATCGTAACATGGGGTGGTAAGTTGGAAGGAGGTTCAGGAGGGAGGGCAAACATTATGCCTGTGGCTGATTCATGTTGATGTATGGCAGAAACTAACACAATATTGTAAAGCAATTATCCTTCAATTAAAAATAAATTTAAAAAAACACTTGTACACAAACGTTCATAGCAGCATTATCCCTATTAGGCAAAAAGTGGAAACCCAAATCTCCATCTACTGCTGAACAGATAAACACAATGTGGTCTATCCACACAAAGGAATATTACTCAGCAATAAAAAGGAGTGAAGTCCTGACACAGGCTACAATATAGATGAGTCAGGAAAACATGATGCCGAGAGAACAAAACCAACACAAAGGCCACATACCAAGTGATTCCATTACTAGGAAACATCCAAAATAGGCAAATCCACAGAGAAAGATCAGTGGTTGTCAGGGGGTGGGGGAGGAGAAATAGGGGTGACAGTTAATGCGCACAAGGTTTCTTTCTAGGGCGAGGAAAAAGTTCTACAATTGATTGTAGCATTTGTGCTATGAATAAACTTAATATACTAAAAATTAATGAATTATGTATTACATGCTTTAAACAGGTGAATTGTATGGTATATGAATTCTATCTAAAGAAAGTTCACCCCCCTACACACACCAAAAAAAGCACATGGGCTTTTTAAAAAAAATCCCCAAAAGAGATATTTGGATTCTGCTCAACTAAAAAATGAATGACCTTGAGACAAGTGAAAAGGTGAGCCACAGATGATGAATGCCATTGAGGAGGGAAATTGAAGAAAGTAGGGAAAATCACTAGACCATTCAGGTATGACCTAAATCAAATCCCTTATGATTATACAGTGGAAGTGAGAAATAGATTTAAGGGCCTAGATCTGATAGATAGAGTGCCTGATGAACTATGGACTGAGGTTCATGACATTGTACAGGAGACAGGGATCAAGACCATCCCCGTGGAAAAGAAATGCAAAAAACCAAAATGGCTGTCTGGGGAGGCCTTACAAATAGCTGTGAAAAGAAGAGAAGTAAAAAGCAAAGGAGAAAGGAAAGATATAAGCATCTGAATGCAGAGTTCCAAAGAATAGCAAGAGATAAGAAAGCCTTCCTCAGCGATCAATGCAAAGAAATAGAGGAAAACAACAGAATGGGAAAGACTAGAGATCTCTTCAAGAAAATTAGAGATACCAAGGGAACATTTCATGCAAAGATGGGCTTGATAAAGGACAGAAATGGTATGGACCTAACAGAAGCAGAAGATATTAAGAAGAGGTGGCAAGAATACACAGAAGAACTGTACAAAAACGATCTTCACAACCCAGATAATCACAATGGTGTGGACATCCTGGAATGTGAAGTCAACTGGGCCTTAGAAAGCATCACTACAAACAAAGCTAGTGGAGGTGATAGAATTCCAGTTGAGCTATTCCAAATCCTGAAAGATGATGCTGTGAAAGTGCTGCACTCAATATGTCAGCAAATTTGGAAAACTCAGCAGTGGCCACAGGACTGGAAAAGGTCAGTTTTCATTCCAATCCCAAAGAAAGGCAATGCCAAAGAATGCTCAAACTACCGCACAATTGCACTCATCTCACACGCTAGTAAAGTAATGCTCAAAATTCTCCAAGCCAGGCTTCAGCAATATGTGAACCGTGAACTTCCAGATGTTCAAGCTGGTTTTAGAAAAGGCAGGGAGGAACCAGAGACCAAATTGCCAGCATCTGCTGGATCATCGAAAAAGCACGAGAGTTCCAGATAAACATCTATTTCTGCTTTATTGACTATGCCAAAGCCTTTGACTGTGTGGATCACAATAAACTGTGGAAAATTCTGAAAGAGATGGGAATACCAGACCACCTGACCTGCCTCTTGATAAACCCGTATGCAGGTCAGGAAGCAACAGTTAGAACTGGACATGGCACAACAGACTGGTTCCAAATAGGAAAAGGAGTACATCAAGGCTGTATATTGTCACCCTGCTTATTTAACTCATATGCCGAGTACATCATGAGAAACGCTAGGCTGGAAGAAACACAAGCTGGAATCAAGACTGGCGGGAGAAATATCAATCACCTCAGATATGCAGATGACACCACCCTTATGGCAGAAAGTGAAGAGGAACTCAAAAGCCTCTTGATGAAAGTGAAAGTGGAGAGTGAAAAAGTTGGCTTAAAGCTCAACATTCAGAAAACGAAGATCATGGCATCCGGTCCCATCACTTCATGGCAAATAGATGGGGAAACAGTGGAAATAGTGTCAGACTTTATTTTTGGGGGCTCCAAAATCACTGCAGATGGTGATTGCAGCCATGATATTAAAAGACGCTTACTCCTTGGAAGGAAAGTTATGACCAACCTAGATAGCATATTGAAAAGCAGAGACATTACTTTGCCAACAAAGGTCCGTCTAGTCAAGGCTATGGTTTTTCCGGTGGTCATGTATGGACGTGAGAGTTGGACTGTGAAGAAGGCTGAGCACCGAAGAATTGATGCCTTTGAACTGTGGTGTTGGAGAAGACTCTTGAGAGTCCCTTGGACTGCAAGGAGATCCAACCAGTCCATCCTGAAGGAGATCAGTCCTGGGATTTCTTTGGAGGGAATGATGCTGAAGCTGAAACTCCAGTACTTTGGCCACCTCATGCGAAGAGTTGACTCATTGGAAAAGACTTTGATGCTAGGAGGGATTGAGGGCAGGAGGAGAAGCGGATTGCAGAGGATGAGATGGCTGGATGGCATCACTGACTCGATGGACGTGAGTCTGAGTGAACTCCGGGAGTTGGTGATGGACAGGGAGGCCTGGCGTGCTGCAATTCGTGGGGTCGCAAAGAGTCAGACACAACTGAGTGATTGAACTGAACTGAACTGAAACATTATGATGTGATAAGGCTACTGTGCATGTCTTTCTCTCTTAGCCATACATACTGAAATGTTTCCAGCTGAACCAAGGTGGATGGGATTTGCTTCAGAAGATGGAACCGAGGACAGGAGAAAGTTTGGTGTAGACCAAAGAAGATGGGCCAAGAATGATTCATGTTGAAGGGGTGAGGGAGAGGGCTTTATGTGTGTTCATTGTATTATTCTATTTTCACACCTCTATTTTTATGTTGAAAAAGCTGTTTTCAGTCACGAAGTCACGTCTGACTCTGCGACCCCATGGACTACAGCACGCCAGGCCTCCCTGTCCATCACCATCTTCCAGAATTCGCCTAAGTTCATGTTCATTGAATCATTGATGCCATCCAACCATCTCATCTCTTATATACATTTTTATATATTTAAGTCTATAATTATATTTTTTAAAAATCACACAATTTCCATTCTGTTTTTAAGGCAGGTTAGTTTAATTTTATAGAAGAAATACTTTCAAAAGATACAAATGACACAATTAGAACAGAGACAAAAATAGAGATGAATACTGATTATAACTTATTCCCACAACAGAAGGTTACATATTTCGGTGGTGACAGTTAAGTTACCAGATGAATGGAAGACCAAATTCCCTTTTATTTGCTGTAGTGTTCCTAAAGGACCCTGGTGGCAGACTTTGGATTGTTTCTGGACTAAACTGCTGATAAAACAAGGCAGAGGTTTCTTACCACAAGGCACAGTTATGGACAAACTTAAACATAAGAAAATACCCCTTAAGACGATAGGACTTCACTTTTTAGACATGTGGGATATTTTCCTAACCAGTCAGAAGCTGCAAAATCAAGTTACGAAAGAGAAGCCAATGAGGGGACACTGCATCCTCCTGCCTCCTCAGCTGGCCTCTATCACTGTCCACCTGCCCCTTCTGGCCACAGACTGCCAAGCAGCAGGAAACCCATCACCTCCCCTCCTTCATCTGCCTGGCTTTTCTTTGCTTTCTTAGGATGGTCCCATTCAGGTGCAAAAGCAGACAGACTCAGGAGGGAGGGAGGGACACACAGAAAGGTGCAAGCAGCACTCCTGGAACTGATGTCAAAGCACAGACTGGATCTGTTTCTAGTGAGGCAAAGCAGGGGTTTCTTTTTGTTTTCATTAAACTCTGGGGTGGAGAAGCACGCCAAACAAAAATCATCAGTCTCGACTGGGCAGTGACATTTATCTGCAAATCCTTGCAGGCTTTCTATACAGGCACAGTGGGTTTCCCTACGTTGCTACTTTGTAGGGCTTGAAAGTAAAAGCTGCTTCAACCCTTCAACCCAGTTAGCACTTCAAGTAGCAATGTGGCTACAGAGCGCCTAGGCAAGGTGGCTGGGACTGCCCCACTTCTGGGGAGCCATGCACCTGAAATGTACATGATTTGCTTTCCACACACCCCAGAGCCTAGCGCCAGCCAATTCATCAGTCTCAACAGCTGGGAACAGGGAGGGCCTGCCACCATCCTGACCAATTCACTAACGCTGTCTCCTGGCATTTTTGGCAGGCACTGATGTTTTATGTGTCTCTACCTCTGTTGTGGGTATGTATACAGGGAAATGAGCAAAGGAAAAAAAGAAAAAAAAATCGAGACTAGAGGCAGAGATTCATAGCAATAAGTGGCAAGTGTGAAAAAGCATAAAGTTTTCAGCTTTACCACCACTGACAACTTTACTGTCCGTGATAGGTCAATGAAATGCTTTTACAAAATTCATTTTTAATAAATGTGAAAATGAAGGCAGATTATACAAGGGAGTGGTTACAGACTAATGAGAAGAAAGATGCTGCTGATTAAGGGGGGAGCGGGGACACTTTCAAGGGAAGGGCAGAAAGACGGCGGTGTGGGGATGAGGGTGTTTTCTCTTACATTTTGTGTGATTCACCTCGTTTACTTCTCCGAGGCCTCATGAAGGAGAGTGCATTCCATAGATAATAAATACGTAGTAGACAAACTATACCATTTGGCATTTTATGAGGATGGTATAGTTGTATTACGTAAAGAATTCTTTTCCTCGTGAGCTAGTTCTAAGATTTCTTAAGAAATATCAGGACGACTCCAGTATGGGGCGGGGGCCATCTGATTGAAAGCAAATGCTCTCCTGTGAGCCACTTGCTGGCTAGATATGGCTCCCACAGAAGCCTGCTTTCTCAAAAAAGCGCCTTGGAAGGTTCTCATGTCCGTGCTGTGACGGCTCCATCCATCAGCGGATCCACTGACTCGCTGAAAATGCACCTTCCTTCTGTTTTCACTTTCCTGCAAGCAGAGCAGAAGCTCCACCACTGCCCTCTTTGTTGGGTCTCAGTCTCAACTGGATAGGGCGGACTAGAAAGGCAGAGGCCGGGGGAGGGCGGGCTGTGTGGCTACCGCCAGGGGCTCTAGGACCGCTTTCAGACCTGGCGCCACAGGGACACCAGGTGCCCACAGGGCACCAGGCACTGACTGACGATTGAGCCCCTGCGTTGGCACCTGACTGAGCCCCTGCGGTGGCATCTTAAGGGAACACAAAGGGTGCCAAAGTGTACGATATACATGATAAATGCATGGAGGAGGAGAATTCAGCACATAGTGTTTGCATTTCGGGTGTCAGACACAAAACCGGCCCCAAAGTTCCATTCTACCGCATGACAAATACTGAAGAACAAAATTTCAGTCTTAAAATACATCTTAAAGTCAGTATTTTCCTTCAAGGAAAAAAAAAGTACTATAAATAAATTACAATACAGTGAATTTGCCTGAACTCACTTCGTTTCTGTCTTCCAGCCTTTAAGTCAAATAAAACAGCGTTAAAAACTGTACACTCTTAACATGATAATTGTCTCTTATAAAATAACCTGTCTTCAGAGATGTCAATTTCACAACAAGGAAAAACCAAGCCCTGTTGCCGTCACTATTATAAAATATATATGTATAGATATATGTGTTTTGTTTTTTTTACAAAATGTGTATATTAATAGCTTTGCACAAATATTTTAAAGACAAATTTAGCTAGCCTAAGAACTTCATTAAAATAAAACAGGCAGATAAATACTTCATGTGTACAAAGCACTACATCAAACATCATCGGCAGGCAGAGGAGGTACGTTAATCCTTGGTCTTGTAAAAAATGCTATCTTCTCCCTGGGATTGGAAAGAATAACAGGTTAGGGGTTGACAGAAATCCAACAAAATCTGGCAAGAGCATCTGCTATCAATGAGAGCTTTTCTTACTGAGAGAATGCATTGAATTTCAATTCCCAGGAGCACATCTGTTTGTATATAGATTCTCTAAATCTTTTTGCAACCCCCTCCCAATTTTAATAGAGGTTACAAAGCCCCATGAGGGCAAGGGTTTTTCTTCAGTAACTAGAATGGTGCCTGGTATATGGAGATGCTCAGTAAATTTTTTCTGTATGAATAAATGAAAAACTATACAAGTTCTAAATCATAATTGACTACTCTTACATGAAAGGTCCAGAACAGGCAAACCCACAGACGTAGAAAGGAGAATGGTGGTGGCCAGGAGCTGATGGGAGGCTGGGATGGGGAATGACTGCTTAATGGGTCACGGGTTTCCTTCTAGGGTGATGGAAATGCTTTCAAACTGGACAGATTGTGACTGTACTAAATGGCATGGAACTGTTCACTTTAAAGCGGTTAATTTTATGTTATGTGAATTTCACCTTGGTTTTGTAAAAAGCCAAACACAAAAGAAAATGGATATAACTAGGTAATTTTCCTCACATAAAAAAATAAAAACAGGGAAAGCTAGTCTATGCTATTCAAATTCAAGACAGTGGTTATTCTGGCATGGAAAATCTGGAAATGCTAATAACATTTGATTATTGCTGTGTAGTGTTTACGACAATTCACTGATACATTTCATATGTAGGATATGCAGGCTTCCCTAAATGTCTGTTATGATTCAAAAACTAAAAAGGCAAAGGTGATATGCGTATGTATCTAAATGTGAATCACTGTGTAGTTTACAACAGCAAACATCTGGAAAGAAGCAGGGGATAAATTGTTTAGAAGTAAATTATATCTATTAGATGAGAGATTACTACCAAAAAAAGGTAACAGATGATGCAGCAATAGGGGATATTTTACTTTAAAAAAGAGCTAAATGCAAACTCCAATGCACAGTATGATTACAAGTAGCTGAAAAAAACAGTGCTTGGGGTAAAAAAGAAGATCAAAAGAGAACTGCACAATGCTAACAGCAGTGAAGATTTCTGCTTTGTTCTTGACCTCCTGCGGGTCTTTTTCAATACTTAACTTGACTTTTTAAAACGACAAAGGGCTGACAGTAAAAAAAAGCCTGTAGGAAAGTGAGGCCCAGGCTTCTCCTCACCTGAACGTCTGCACTTGGATGGGCTCTTTGAGGTTCTGCCCACGCAGCTGGCACACCCCCTTAGAGGCCTTCTTCAGCATCTTCTCGGCTGCCTGTTCTTGATGGAAGTCAAGTTTGGTTTGTCTCGTCTGGAACAGCAACCAGCAACGAGGAGTCAACGAGAAGAACGCCAGAGGCCCATACCAGCTCCGGTGCGGGAGGGGCACCGGGAGGGGGAGAAAGTCCCGCCCGCCGGCCCGCCCCCCTCGCCCCACCCAGGGCGCCCGCTCACCTGCCGCTCGGCCTCCCGCAGCAGGCTCCGGAAGCGCTCGTCTCGTAGCAGCCAGGCTGGCAGGTCGGTGTGGCCGTGGAGCTGGGCATCCTCCAGGCGCTGGCGCAGCTCGCGCAGGGCGCACAGCTCCTCGTTCAGCTGCCGCTGCCGCGTCCGCGACGCCTGGAGGTCCAGCTCCAGGTCTAGGGATGTGCGTGCTGCCAGGGCCGCCAGGGAAGACCTGCAGGGCTGCAGTCCAGGGAAGTTGAGCACCCCACCTCACCCCCACCCCCCACCCCCCGCGCCCTGCCAGCAGCTTCTTACCCTGGCCTGTCCCCATCTCCTGTCCCCTAATCCAGGGAAGGGGTCGCTGGAGGGGTATTTCTCAACACAACATCCATGTGGGTGACTGGGGTTCAAACCCATGTCCAAGAGCAAGCCAGTGACAGCCAACTGTCCGGTGGAAGGACCACCTTAGGTTTTGGCCCAAGTGCACAGAAATATACCCTCTCTCATGGGGCAGGCAGGAGTCATCTTTCTCAAGTGCTATTTGACAATATAAGCGAAAGTTAACTTGACATGAGCTTTCTTTGGTTCTGACATTTGATTTTGACTTGCATTTGAAAGGCACAGGCAATGTTGTGCAGAAAGGTTTATGAGAGGAAAAAATTCTAAATAGCTAACAAGAGAAAGGGCTTTCCTGGTGGCTCAGACGGTAAAGAATCTGCCTGTAAAAGGGGAGACTCTGATTTGATCCCTTGGTTGGGAATATCCCCTGGAGAAGGGAATGGCTACCCACTCCAGTATTCTTGCCTGGGAAATTCCATGGAGAAGAGCCTGGTGGGCTACAGTCCATGAGGTTGCAAAGAGGTGACAACCACTTAAGCAACTAACACTTTCACTTAACAAGAGAAAAGTGATCAAATACATTATGAGGCCAGCAGAGAACACAGCCATTGAAAAAGATGAAACCTATACCAACATGGCAAAATCCTAATGATCTACTGTGTAAGGGAGAAAAAAAGCATGAAATAAACCATGTGAGGGCTTTCTGTTTAAACACACACACAATGTCAAAAAAAGTTCCTTCCCAGGGAATTCCCAGATGGTCCAGTGGTTAGGGCACCCCCCTCTCCCTCAGGTTCAATTCCTGCTGGAGAACCTAAGACTGCAAGCCACATGATGTGGCCAAACAACAAAAGACGTTTTTCCCTGTATAAGCCTGAAGTAATAAGCAAGTCTGCTGTTTTTAAGTTCTGAGAAAAGAATTTTGTACATGGAGTTGAGAGCAGTACTTCCCACCGCATGGCAAACAACCCTGGGGAAGGCAGTTAGTGCAACAAAATCACAAATCCATGAGCCTATCAACGTTCTTCAGAGGACTGAACCACTGTATGTGTTTTACATACTCATAACACTATTTTGCACATATGCAGAAGTTAAATGCAAATATAAGTGACTTGATAAATACAGATTCATGTAAAAGCACTGCTGAATTCATAACAGAGTTCTTAACCAGGAGTGACTTAGCCACTCAGGGGACACTTGGCAACATCTGGGGATATTCTTTGTCACAACTGGCGGTGGGGGGAGGCGCATGCTACTGGCAACGAGTGGGTCAAGGCCAGAGATGGAGCTCAGCTTCCCACAGTGCACAGGACACCCCCACGACAAAGAATGATCTAGGCCAAAATGCCAACAGCATTGCTGTTGACAAATATGTTTGTAGCTGAATTATGTATTTTCTTTTCATTCTCAGCCAACAGCTACTCTAAACAAAACCACCACAAGGAGATCTGGGAATTTATTTTTCTTTAAAAGAATCCTTCCCCAGGAAAGTAAGGGAACCACGAACTTACAAACTAAAAGTAGCAAAACTTTGTACACTGGTGTGATGTAGGGGAAAAAACTTGGTTATATAAGGACATGAAAGAAACAGTCTCATGTAGAAGAATGCTCCACATTGAAAGCCTCAAATTTTCTAAACTGTATATACTTGCTTTTCAAAAAAGAAAAAAAATCTGATATAGGATGGCTGATTGTTTATACTATATTTTAAAATGTAAAGATCATGTATTATCTTTGATTATGACATTATCTTGGGAAACAAATATTGGTAACATGTTGGCTTTATATACAGTTTTAAGCAATTACATCTAAGTAAAGAAGGAAATAAATATATTGCCTTTCAAATAATATAGCTAAAATATTACCTTGTCAGGCTTGTAGAAATAGCTCCCAGGGTACATATAGACTACACATTAGTCTACGTGGGCACATACCTGCTTATAGCGAAGGGTCCGTCTTTCCAGAGTGTTTCGCACAAAGGGGGACTTCCGAGGCAGTGTGGAACTGTCACTGTCACTACGATAAAGCTGCATCAAAAAGACGAAGGTTCAGAAACACTTCCTTAAGAATTCACATGCATCATCTGTGTACTCTGAATTGGATTACTCTGTTTCTCCTGCAGGTACTCACACGCCCTTAAGGCTTTTAGAGTTTTTACCAGGACTCTGGGTATCACTTAAAAGAAAACCTACACAAGAGTTTCAAGCAAAACAAAGGCAGAGCGAATAAGCGGACCAACCCTCTTCCCCATTCCTCCCTTGCGTCCATCAGCCAAACCAGGTGAGGTTTCCAGGCTGATTCAGCAACACAATTTCCATCTTATCAGTGCTAGCTGCCACTTGATATGGTGGGACGCTCATGAAAGCCTGTGCTGTCCTCAGCGTTTTTCACTTTTTTATCAATCGTTCTTGTCTGCTGTGTTTCTAGCTTTGGCAAGAGCTGGAAAGAACGGCGTTCCAGGAAAGAGCCCTGTTCCTGGCAGGAGGACAAGTGCACATGACTAACGCCTACTCTGCTCACCAAGGGAAAAGGCCTGCTTTTAAAAAGAAAAATAAATAATGCCAGCTTCATGGGAGCCAAGACAGCCTGTATTTTATTTGGCTGCGGGTTCTTGTTTTGGGATCAATGTATATCTGCGTGAAAGCAAAGTCCTTGCCTTCATGGCCTTATTTTCCACACAGAGTTAGATTTGCTTGGGGCAAAGTGGGGAGATGAGACCAAAATCAATTTCCTACCCACCCATGCATGGTGTTCCTTTAGTGGTATCATTTGTGATAACCTATATGTCTTTTAGCATAAATAAGAAAAAAAAAAATAAAGGGGACATAAAGAAAACTTCTAGACAGGTGGCAAGGAATCCCAACTTACTCTGCAAACATATTGGCTTCGTGCTCCAGGAGAGAAAGTCTGAGAACGGACAATGGTGCTGCTCCGAACAAAGGGCGAGCCGCGGGCCCTGCGGCTGGGCCTCTCCTTCCGAAGACTCGCTACCTCTTCGGGGAACAGATCTTCTGTGTTGGTCTCCTTATCAACCTAGATACAATTTATTACCATGACTTTTGCTAGGACATAAGCAATCAACTCCATGTGACCCACTCTTCCGTCCTCCACATGGACTTCTATGTGGCATTTCACATTTAACACGTCCAGAATTTCTGATATTCCCTCGGCCAAGCATCTCAACCTAACTAGTTTGTTGAAGCAAAAAAAGTTTTCGTATCATTCTGGACTCAGCTCTCTTTCATACACCCTGTATCTGGTCCAAGATCAAGTCCTGTTGGCTCTGTGTTCAAGATTAAGCATGTTGTGACCTCTTGTCATTGACTCTCCATCTGGGTCACCATCATGTTCTGCCTGCTCAGTGCAGGAGGCTTCTCACCTGGCTCCCTGATTCCACACCTCCCTCTTCCCTTCAAATGCTTCTCAACACAGTGCCAGAGACATCCTGATAAAATTGAAGGAGGACCCTGTGATTCCACTCCTAGGTGTATACCCTAAAGACCTGAAAACAGGTGTTCAAATACTTGCGCACAGACGGGTTCACAGCAGCCTTATTCAAACAGCTGAAAGGTGGAAGGAGTCCACACCTCCATGGACAGATGAGTAGATAAACAAAATGCCCTGTACTCACACAAGGGATGAGAAGGAGGGAAGTGCTGACAGACAACGACAGTGTGCTGGGCCTTGAAAACATCAGGCTGAGTGAAAGAAGCCAGTCACAAGACGCCACGTACTGTACGATGCCATTCATTCATTCATTCATTCATTCATTTTTACTGAAGCATAACTGGCTTACATTGTTATATTAACTTCAGGTGTTCAAGATAGTGATTCTGTATTTTTATACATTACAAAATGATCACCATGATAAGTCTAGTTACCATCTGCCACGTTACAGTTGATACAATATTACTGACCATATGATTTCCTTATTTTATAATCTCCCTTATTTCCCTCATCCTTGCACCTCCCCCCATCCTCCACCCTGGCAACCACCAGTTTATTCTCTGTATCTATGAATCTGTTGCTGTTTTGTTATGGTTGTTCATTTGTTCAGTTTTTTTAGATGCCACATATAAGTGGCCCATAGAAGGGGAAAACGTGGAAGCAGTGACAGATTTTATATTCTTGGGCTCCAAAATCACTGCAGATGGTGACTGCAGACATGAAATTAAAAAACACTTGCTCCTTGGAAGAAAAGCTACAACAAACCTAGACAATGTATTGAAAAGCAGAGACATCACTTTGCTGACAAAGTCAGCAAATATATAGTCTAAGTCTATATAGTCAAAGCTATGGTTTTTCCAGTAGTCATGTACACATGTGAGAGCTGGACCATAAAGAAGGCTGAGTGCTGAAGAACTTATGCTTTCAAACTGTGGTGCTGGAGAAGACTCTTGAGAGTCCCTTGGACTGCAAGGAGATCAAACCAGTCAGTTTTAAAAAAAATCAACCCTGAATATTCATTGGAAGGACTGATGCTGAAGCTGAAGCTTCAATACTTTGGCCACCTGATAAGAAGAACTGACTCATTGGAAATAAACGCTGATGCTGGGACAGATTGAAAACAAAAAGAGAAAAGGATGGCAAAGGATGAGATGGTTGGATGTCTCACTGATTCAATGGACATGTATTTGAGCAAATTCCAGGAGATAGTGAAGGAAAGGAGAGCCTGGTGTGCTGCAGTCCATGGGGTTGCAAAGAGTTGGACACGACTTAGTGACTGAACAAGTGAAATCATGCAGTATATGTCTTTCTCTGTCTGATTGCTCCATTTAGCATGATAATCTCTAGGTCCATCTGTGCTGTTGCAAATGACAAGATTCCCTTCTTCTTTACGGCTATATTTAATTTCACACACACATACCACATTTTCTTTACCCATTTATTGATGGGCATTTAGGTTGTTTCTGTATCTTGGTTATTATAAATCATCCTGCAATAAACATGAGTGCATGTATCTTTTCTATTAGCATTTTTGTTTTCTTCAGAAAAATATCCAGAAATGGAATGGCTAGGTGTATGGTAGTTCTATTTTTAATTTTTTGAAGAATCTCCATACTGTTTTTCACAGTGTTCACACCAACTTACAGTCCCACCAACAATGCACAAGGGTTCCCTTTTTTCTACATCCTCTCCAACGTTTATCTGTTGTCTTTGATGACAGTCCTTCTGACAGGTACATGGTGATAACTCATTGTGATTCTGATTTACATTTTCCTAATGAAAAGCAGAGACATTACTTTGCCAACAAAGGTCCGTCTAGTCAAGGCTATGGTTTTTCCAGTGGTCATGTATGGATGTGAGAGTTGGACCGTGAAGAAAGCTGAGCACTGAAGAATTGATGCTTTTGAACTGTGGTGTTGGAGAAGACTCTTGAGAGTGGGGAACACATGTATACCTGTGGCGGATTCATTTTGATATTTGGCAAAACTAATACAATTATGTAAAGTTTAAAAACAAAATAAAATTAAAAAAAAAAAAAAGAGAGAGAGTCCCTTGGACTGCATGGAGATCCAATCAGTCCATTCTGAAGGAGATCAGCCCTGGGTGTTCTTTGGAAGGAATGATGCTAAAGCTGAAACTCCAGTACTTTGGCCACCTCATGCAAAGAGTTGACTCATTGGAAAAGACTCTGATGCTGGGAGGGATTGGGGGCAGGAGGAAAAGGGGATGACAGAGGATGAGATGGCTGGATGGCATCACCGACTCGATGGATGTGAGTCTGAGTGAACTCCGGGAGATGGTGATGGACAGGGAGGCCTGGCGTGCTGCGATTCATGGGGTCGCAAAGAGTTGGACACGACTGAGCGACTGAACTGAACTGAACTGAATGATTAGTGATGTTGAGCATCTTTTCATATGTCTGTTGGCCATCTGAACGTCTTCTCTGGAAAAATGTCAATTCAAGTCCTCTGCCCAGTTTTTAATCGGGTTGGTTGTTTTTTTGATGTTGAGTTGTCATGAGTTCTTTGTGTATTTTGGATATTAACCCCTTGTCAGCTATAATGTTTGCAACTATCTTCTCCCATTCAGTAGGCTGTCTGTTTTCCTTATAGGCTCCTTCACTTGGCAAAAATTTTTAGTTTGATAAAGTCTCATTTGTTTATTGTTGTTTTTATTTATCTTGCCTGAGGAGAGAAATCCTAAAATATAATGCATTGCTAAGATTAAAGTCCAAGAGCATACTACCTATGTTTTCCTCTAGGAATTTTATAGTTTCAGACCTTACATTTAAGTCTTTAATCCATTTAAAAATGGAATGAGAAAGTAGTCCATTTTCCCCAACACCATTTACTGAAGAGGCTGTCTTTTCTCCAGTGTATTTTCTTGCTTCCTTCCTCACAGATTAGTTACCCATATAAGTGTGGGTTTATTTCTGGGCTTTCTAATCTGTTCCATTCATCTATGTGTATTTTTTTGTGCCAGTACCATACTGTTTTGCTTTCTATAGCTTTGTAGTATAGTTTGAAATCAGAGAACATGGTACCTCCAGCTCTATTCTTCTTTCTCATGGTTTGTAAAAAAACATAAAATTTACATTTTTTTAGTGCACAGTTCAGTAGTATTAAATGTATTTATATGGTTGTGAAAGAGACCTCCAGAACTTTTTCATCTTCCCAAACTGAACTCTGCCACCATTAAACAACAATTTCCCCATCTCTAGCTCATGGTAACCACCATTCTACTTCCTGTCTCTATGAATTTAATTACTAAATTTAGGAATCTCATATAAGTATAATCATACAGTACTCATTCTTCTGTGACTGGCTCATTTCACTCAGCACAATGTCTTTGAGTTTCATTCATGTGGTAGCATGTGACATGACTACCTTCCTTTTTAAAGGTAATATTCCATTGTACATATATGTCACATTTTTCTTATCCATTCATCTGTGGATGGACGTGTAGGTTGCTTCCACCTCCTGGCTACTGTGAATAATACTGCTATGAACATGGATATACATGTATCTCTTGGAGACTTTCTTTCAATTCTTTAGGATGTATATCCAGAAGTGGAATTGCTGGATCAGATGATAATTCTATCTTTAATTTTCTGAGGAACCTCTACACTGTTTTCTATAGTGGCTGCACCATTTTACAGTCCTGATCTTTGAAGATACCAATTTACATTTCTAAATGTACCCCTTTCTAAAATGAGAAATCTTTCTAAAAATGCAAGCCCTGCTTCCCTATCATTTCATCCTTCAGTAGCCCTTTTGACTACCTCCATTGCTACTGAGTTGTACTGATTTACCCTGTCTGTTGCCCACAGGGCAGGACTTGCCATCTGTTTCTTTGCTGCTGCATCTGCAATGCCTAGCAGCTACCACAAGCACAGGCTGAGAGAGAATGCAAATGTGGTTGAAGAACTAGCGACTGAGGAATCCAGGTGAAGGGGTTACAAGTATCTATTGTACTATTCTAGCAGCTTCTCTATAGATTCAAAGTGCTTCAAAATGAAAAGTTGCGGGGGGAAGAGACATTAAGCAAGCCACTCCCCTGACTTGGACCAATGCTTGTAAAGGTCTGAGAAAGCTGGATGCTGGCAATGACTGGTAGCTATGCCCAGAGCATCTCCTCCTGAGGCACTGTTCTTAATGTCACAAATGGAAAATAGCTACAAGTGTCCAAAACCATAGGGACCCATGAAATATCCCAAGCCACACACGACCCTGAACATGGGAATGGGTCATCATCAGATGGCTCACGAATGAGTAAAAATCCAACCTTTTTAGTTTAAAGAAGACAAATGTTTCCATAGTACTTGCTGTTTACAGATGCAAGGGCATTTGCTTGGCTTCCCTCATGGGGGATACACGCTCCCCCCTCCAGGGCAGTGCCTGGTACTGTCAGGCAAAACATTAAGGGATCCATCATATTCCTTGACCTTTTCTACTTACCTTAAGAGCTGGGGGCTGAAGTTTCTTCGGGCTGTAAGGATCTGTCTGGCCAGCAAACGTGTGTCCATGGATAGAGTCAACACCAACGCAGCAGGGCTCTGGGTGTGGGGGGCTGGTCTGGGCACAGCTGCTACAGCCACTGTCTACCGAGTCTGCCTGCCAACTCCTGCAGGTGGACATGGCAAAAGCCCTCAAAATGTTCATCAAGGACTGAGTTCACTGCTGCACTTAGAGCACTGTAGCAGAGATGCTCAATATTTGCTTCTGATGACTGAAGATGGGTACTTTTCTCATAAAGTGAAAGGCATTTAGGTTCTCTAGGGAAGAGAGAGTGCTATGAGGCCTTTCATCTAGAGGGTCTGTCTGTCTGTCTCGCCCAATTGCAGTCATTGAAGATGCCAGGACCCTGGGACCACCTCTCTGAGTCCTCTCAGCTTCCTGCCCATCCCTGAGCCCACCCCTCTGCCGTGCACTTTCCCTCCCAAAAATAAACTCCTTTTGAAAATAAACCCTGAGAAAGCTATTAGGAAGAAGTAGCAAGCTTTGGAAACATGCTCTTTATGGAAAAACGTGGAAGTAAAGCAATAAGAAAGTGCCTCTGGAAAGGATCTGCCAGAAAGCAATACACTCATGGTGCGCTCCTCTGAGTGATTCCTCTACTGAAGACACATCTGCCCTAGTCAAGCATTTGCCCACAGGCAGCTCTGGGTAAGATGTAAAGGGGCATCACATGATTCTATTTAAATGAAATGCCCAGAACAAGCAAATCCTTGGAGATGGCATGGAGATGGGCAGTGGCCAGGGGCTGAGAGGACTGCTAATGGGGATGGGGTTTCCTTTTGGCAGGATGAAAATGCTCTAAAGTTGCCTGTGGCTTTGGGGGCATAATTGTGTGCCTGTATTAAAATCCACTGAACTGTGTACACTTAAAGGGGTGACTGTATGGTAGGGAGATTGAAATGTGAAAGTCAAAGTCACTTAGTCATGTCTGACTCTTTGAGATCCTATGGACTGTAGCCCACCAGGCTCCTCTGTCCATGAGGATTCTTCAAGCAAGAATACTGGAGTGGGTAGCCATTCTCTTCTCCAGGGAATCTTCCTGACCTAGGGAATGAACCTGGGTCCCTTGCATTGCTGGCAGATTCTTTACCATCTGAGCCACCAGGGAAGCCCTGATAGGGAGACTGTATGCCAATAAAGCAGTTAATAAAGAAAAAAACCAGAATTTTAAAGATCTATCATATCCAATCTTGGCAGAGGGAGCCCTCAACAGTCCCCTCACTTTAAGAAAATTCAGGAATAGGAGGAAAGGTGAAAAGCCTGTGCCTACAGCTAGAGTCAAAATATGGCCTTCATGAAAACAACCACACGACCCCCTCATGAGAATCCCAACTTCTGCACAAAGGTATCCAAGAGTCGCCCAGTACATTCTACAGAAACTAACCTGTAGCTGCTTCACTCCAGGAAGATGAGCTGTGTCTTTCTCAGGGGCTACCGGCCACACTCACCTCTCAGACACGGCCTCGGCCTGCTCCTCCTTGCGCTCCATCTCCAGGATCTCCTCCTCCGTGTACTCCAGCTTCACACGCTCCTCGGCCAGCTCTCTCTCTACTGCCTGCAGCTGCGCTGTGGTTCTCGCCAGCAGCACCGTCACTGCGTCCTGCAGGACGAAAGGGATGACGCTGAGAAGCAACTGAGGCCAGTGGTGTGTGGTGGTGAAACGGAAAGCCTGTGGGAGCACCCTACTACCCTACCCAGCTGGCAGCTGTCCAGTGGCCATCCCCGGCTGCCCTCCAGTGAGAAGCACCTCAGCCCTGGTTGACAGAAAGTCAGTAACTTGGCCTTTTTAGGGAGGTCTGAAAATTCAAATTTTAAAGCTACTAACGCATCACTTATGATCAAGAACACACTGCATTAAAAAAACATTATCCTGAACAGCCACATGCATCACTATGTGCTCAGCTGCTCAGTGGGTGAGTCAGCAGGGTCTTCTCTGAAACAAACGTGTGTGTGTGCTAAGTCACTTCAGTTGTGTTCGACTCTTTGCAACCCCATGGACTATAGCCTGCCAGGCTCCTTTGTCCATGGGATTCTCCAGGCAAGAGTACTGGAGTGGGTTGGTATGCTCTCCTCTAGGGGAGCTTCTTGACCCAGGGGTTGAACTCAGGTCTCCTGCATTGCTGGCAGATTCTTTACTGTCTGAGCCACCAGGGAAGTCCATGTTTACATAGCTGTTTCTTAGAAACAATGTCCCCAGGAAGAGCCTGTCTCAAAGCTGGGCCACCTACTGTCTTCCTGCAAGCAGCCAGTGTCAGGTCCTGGGCGGCACAGTCTCCTGGCCTCTCCTCCTCCCGCCGCGGTGGCTCGGGGCCAGTGAACACCTGGACTGAGTACCATCGCAGCTGCATCTCGCTCGAATCATAATCGGTCAGGTTAATCTGAGCAATGCCCTGCAAGGTGTTTAAAGGAAAAAAAAGCACAACAGGTCTTGAATGACTGCATCTTAACAACCGACAAGCATCAAATAAAGTCACCCTTTAATGTTAACCACAAAGGCCACAAAATTTTCCACTGCTATTCAAAGGCTGCATGCATGCATGCTATGTCACTTCAGTTGTGTCCGACCCTTTGTGACCCTATGGACTGTAGCTCCCCAGGCTCCTCTGTCCATGGGGGTTTTCAGGCAAGAATACTGGAGTGGGTTGTCATTTCCTTCTCCAGGGGATCTTTCTGACCCAGGTATAGAACCCATGTTTTTTTAAGTCTCCTGCATTAAGCAGGCAGATTCTTTACCACTAGCGCCACCAGGGAAGCCTAAAAAGGCTGCAGTGAAATGAAAGTCATCACAAAGGATCTAATGGGGGCAGCTCCTTGCTTGCAGGTTCAGCTCAATCAGAAAGTGCTAGGGGGGGAAGTAGGGCAGAGAACGGACAAGATGAAGTGGTGGGTCAGGCTCAGGGTATGCCACTTAGAAGAGCCAGTGATTCTCATAGGGATGTTTGAAAAAAGGTTGGTGGAACTCTTCTCTAATTCTGACACTGATGGAGTGGGACTAAGGGGGAAAATTCCAACATTGGGAAGAAAGCAGCCTGGTTTCCAAGCCCTGCCCTATCTGCCTAGGTAAAGATGGATAGTTGATTCACCCGGTTCCAAGGTTGCCAGATAAAATAACGTGCGTCTGGGTGAACTGTCATTTCAAATAAACAGCATATTTAAAAAAATATATATCAATTCTGTCCCAAATATTACATGGGACATACTTATACTAAAAGGGATCCATAGTTTATTTGAAATTCAAATGTAACCAACCATCCTATAGTTCTATCTGCCCAGTTTATCAGACCTATTTATTAGTTCCTGTGACTGAAGATGGGGATACTGCAGAAGTGGTTACGCAGACGTTTTACAAGTATTCGTTGAGATAATACACAAGTACAAAACACTTGACAAGATAAGGGGTTTTATCACCCCTTTTTCTCCTCCCTGCGACAGAGATCCTTTGACAGCACAATTCATCAGCGTCCCACCCTGGGACTCAGGCAGGTGGGGAGGGAGGGGGCGGGGGCAGGGAGGGGCCGTACCAGCAGTTCCTCCTGCAGTTGCGGGTTCACGGAGCACACGTATAACTGAAGAGACTTCAACGTCACCATGCTTGAATGCACAGGGATTCTGAACACTTCATTAAATACCAGGGGGGCTTGCAATTCCAGAGCCTTCGAGCAGTAAGTGTTTGGCGTGCTGGAGTCAAGCGGGGGCAGATAGACACGGATGTGTCTGCAACCGAGAGAGGGAGGAAAAAAGCGGATGGAGGCAGCATTTACTGACACAGCTGCATGGGACACGTGTGGACCACAGAAGCGTGCAGATACGCCACCTAGTTTCACTGCCCATACGCAGAGTTTTACTGTCTTTTGGAGAAGATTCTTTTTGTCAACTAAGAATAAGGCCAAAGAACTTACAAGCCCCTAGAGATCAGGGGGAGAAAACCCACTCACAAAGGAAAGACTTCCAGGTCAGTGGTTAGGACTTGAGAGGGACTCGAGTGGACATTCCGCTTTCACCATCTTTGTGGGAAAAAATCTGGCCAGATCTCTCCACGGCCCCTTGGTTCCCTCTCCAAGCTCTGCCTGCCGCACCAGGCTGTGCTCCCTGCCCTGTTCACTCCCGGCGTGGAAGCCGGCACCCAGGAGACGCTCAAGCATCAGTGGATGCTGCAAACCGTCAGCCACCCAAAACCAGGCTGCTTCCAAGGGCTTTGCGAGGCCAGTCTGCGAAGATGACTCATGGAAGGGGAGGGTGCCATCTGGCCTGAACGCCCATCACAGGGGGGCTCACCCACCTGGCTAAGTGGGACTCCCCCTCCCACCGTTCAGGCACCCATCTTCCTGCTGGGGACAACTCGAATTCCCTTCTCCCAGTTCAGGCACCTCATCTGGTCTCAAGAGATGAGTGTGGCCATGTCACCACCAAGCCTTGTGACCAGGAGAGACATCTTAAGCTCAAAGGCTACCAATGAAGGGCACACAGCCCTTTCTCATCATGGCCACACACATAACCAGACTGGCTCCATGAATGCCACCTGCTTCCAATAGTAAACCAGCCTCTTCTTAAAACTTAAAGTCTTTTATATTTCAGGCAGACATGCCCTGGCGTCTTATTCTGAATTCAGGTTCTAAAACAGTCTTTTCCCCTGCCCAAACGGCCAAGCAGCACAGGTTAGCCAGCGGTGTGGTGTGGAGGAGGGCCTGGGAAAGCTTACATTTTGCAGTCTTCCTTTACCATCAGCCCAGCAAAGTTCTTCAGTTGGAGTACGTTCACAAGGAGACACTCATTGGCCCTGTCAAGCCTGGAAAATAAAACACGAGTTCACAGACTGCAAACTCCCTGAGGTGGACAAATCCTTCTGGTGCAACTACCGCAGTGGCCCTCACCGCACTCCCAGGAGACCGGTGTGAAGTCTGGGGACATTTCTTACTGTCACACCAAGTGTGTGTGTGTGGGGGGGGTGGCGGCTACTGGATCTTGCTGCCACTGAACACTCCAGAGTGCACAGGATGGGCCCCAACCAAGAACCCAGCTCCAAGGTCATGAGCACCGACACTGAGAAACACTCGACTAGGATGACAAGAGTGAGCAAAAGAAAGCTGCTGGGATGTGAACATCCTGCCTTACTTCTCTGAGAACTGCTGGTTATCGCCTCGACAGAAACTGTAACTACGGGACTTTCCTGGTGGTCCAGTGGCTAAGACTCCATGCTCTCAGTGCAGGAGGCCGGAGTTCGATCCCTGGCCAGGGAACTAGATTCCACATGCTGCAACCAAGAAGTTGCATGCCACAACTAAAGAACCTGCATCCACAATGAAGACCTGTTGCAGTCAAATAAGTAAATAATTTTTTTTTTAAAAAAAAAGAAACTGTAACTAGAATCCCAAACGCTTTGCATTGCAAAGCACCCAGCTCCCCCGGCTGCACAGGGTGACAGTCCCCAGTGTGACTTGGTGTCGGGAGACAGCAATGGAGCTGCTTACACAGGTCCCTTCATCCCTCCAGGCCTGTGGGCGGAGCTCTGAGTTGGTGGGCGGGCCCCAATGTACCCATCATCTTCACGATCCACAGGGAAAGAGTCTTCTGTACTCACAGAAATCCAACATGGATCTGGGGCCCCTGGTTACTGCAAGCATCTCCACGAACAGGCTCGTCAGCATCCTCACTCCTGAACACAATCAGAAAAGGACCCATTACTCCAAGGGGACGTGGTTACTGCGGGCTCAGCAGAAACTCCTGCTAGGAGTGCTTCTTAGTGAGAGGGGCTTTATTAAGTGGGGACTGAAATAAATGCTATACACTGAATGAAAGGACACGGCAGGTCCCCAGGATCCATGATGCCATCGCCCAGGGTGCCTGCCGACCAAGTGGTATTTCTGAAAAAATAACTGCATACCTCTGAAGACCACATGTGATGTTTAGGACAAAGTTCAAAAACATGTCCTTTAAAATGCTACACAATAAATGAGATGCGTACAGATACCTGAGGCGAAATAAATGACATCAAAGGTCTCAAACAAAATAAAGCCCAGAATTGTTCTGCCCTTGCAAAGTAATTCCTTGAGCTGAGGAAAGTGGGAGGGATGGCGAGGCATGGACATTCATTTCAAGTAAACATCCTTTCTAGAAAAAAGCAGGTATCTCTCGCACACTGATTCTCCTTTTCCAGCTCTACTGGGCTTGTGCCTTTCACTGCCCCCCGCCCAGGGCTGGAGAGAGAGCAGTCGTCCTAGAAACAGGGAGCCAGGCTAGTCCCCAGACACCACCCGGGAGCAGAGGGGTTCCCTGGGAATGCTAAGAGCCCTCTCCTGGGTGGAGAGAAAGTAGAAGAGCTGCACCCCACAGACACACACAGTGTCAAGCCAGACACGTATGGGCAGGGCTGTCTTTCGGGAAGTCAGCCCAGGGAGGGGAGAAGGTCAGCTTCTAACCTTTTGTTGGGAGGTTCAAACACGCCGCTGTCGCTGGCCAGGGAGTAATCAGACAGGCAGGTGGACATGCGGCACGGTCTCTGCTCCAGCCTCTGGGCGCTGTCTTCTCGAAGGGTCACTACTGTAAGCAAGAGACGTGGCAGGGCTCAGGAGGTGACAGTGCAGGAGGCCAGGTCACAGCACAGACAAAGCACAAAGCGGCAGAGACAGGCCAGCGTGCGCACAGATGTGTGCTTAACCACACTCTGCTCGAGAACCTTCTGATAATGAAAACTGGAAGATACAGGCTTCCGGCTACTTCTTTAAAAGCTCTTTAAATGACCATAAATCTCCTTTCACCTCCTTAATGAGCACACAGGACAGAAGGTGGTGGGAAGGCCCTGGGCACGGTGGCACTCTGAGAGAGTGTCAGGGAGAGAGATCACTCAGGCATGAAGGATAGCGAGTTCTCTGAGAGCTGGGAGGGTCAGTGTTTCCTCTTTGATGCTGCCTGGTAGTCTCCACGCTTCATACAAGAAATGTGGACTACACTCCCTCACAATCGGAAAACAGAATTTTTAAAAAAAATCATCAAAATCATCCCTAAAAAAACGTAGTGACTTTCAATTCAGAGGATATACAGATGCAACCCAGACTTGGCCTTTGTCAATGTCTCCGTGGCCCCTTTTTCTCTCTGACTGCAGCATCCTCCTCAGCAGTCCTGGGGACAGACTGGCTTCCAGAAAGGTCTCCTGGGATTAGACAGTCTCATCACTGAGCAGCTTTACTTTTGTCTCAGACCTACTTTAACCAAGAGCCACTGACATTCTCCCCTTAACCATTTCACTTCATCAAGTCCTTCTGCTCCTTCCCTCACAGCACCAAGTGCCCTCTGCTGAATGTGACAATGGACACAGGAGCCTCCACACTTTCAAGAGAGGCACACGTGGTTAGAACACAGGATTAAACCATGAAGCCCCAACTGAGCCTCACTCTGGCATCATGATGCCTCTTGTTAGTCACGCAGGTCCCTCTGGTCTCTCTACTTTGCTTCAGGCATCTAAGCTCTAGAAATTGAAAATTTAGATATCTGCGCATCCCTAAGTTGAGGGAATTTCTCAACAAAATTTGGAATTTCTCAACAAAATTTCTCACAAAATTTCTCTCTCATTGTGATGAAGATGTACAAAGAGAGAAATGAAATGAAAGGCTTAATCCTCAGTGATCGCAAGCTTAGTGCATTCGCTCAGTCCACCAATGACCAACTCTGTTTTCAACCAAATTATTAATTCACAGAACAATTAAACCCAAACACATTCAGTGGGGTGCAAAACAGATGGGGTGTCTGTGGCTTTGGTCTCACGATGTTAACTGCAGACAAAAGCAGACAAAAGCTGACCTTCCAAAGGCGTGAAACACCCATCTTAGGGGCCACCAGCTCCGCCTCAGTCAGAGGCAAAAACTGGCTCAGTCCCAGGGTGGCTGGAGGTACAGACTCACACATCATAGATCACCAATCCCAAGTCCAGCTCTGCTCATCATCCCTGTCCCATGGAAGAAACCAAAGCCCCCAGGTCTGAACTGCAGATGGAAGCCCTCAGGTTGCTGCATGGAACCCCAGAAAACACAACTGCTCACTACTTCCATTCCCAGTTCTGTCACTCGGCCTTACACATCTTTAAGGAAGTAACAACATGCAACAATCCAGTCAAATTCCAGGCAACCCGGTAACGTGACTCTGACAAAATTTCTCTCATTGTGATGAAGATGGACGAAGAGAGAAAGGAAATGAAAGGCTTAATCCTCAGTGATCGCAAGCTTAGTGCATTCATGGAGCAACCGGATGCAGGAGTTGACAGAAGAAGGAAGTACAGTCATCTGTTGCCCTGAGTGAGAAAAAAGCACATGGCAGACCCCACACTACATACCCCAACCGTCTGCTCTCGGGCTTCAAGGCAACAATGGGACACTGGGGAGCAGCCAATGAAGTAAGGAATAAACAGTCTTCTTCACATTGATTTTTAAAGCCCTTGAACTTTTCATCATGAAACACAGACTGACAGACACTGAGACCTAAGGACAACAATACCATTTGACAAAAAGTAAGAAAGTATAAGGAAAATCACACTGTGGGCAAAGCTGCCAGTTGACATACTAAAATAATGGGAGGATTAAAGTCTAGGGGGAAATGAAAGGAGGAAAAAAATACTTCAAGCTTTTCAGAAAGTTCTTACACCACTTTCATAGCCAGATGAATACCACTGAAATGACAATAATAAGAGTAACTGTTGAGCTACTTTAAAGGACAGCTATGAGCTATGTCCTTCCTGACCATGCCTTGACCATCCTAAATACATTGATTCACTGAACAAAGATGTGACACAGCCTGACCAGCGAGGCAAAGGCAAGTCCAAGGTCACTTACAGTGAACGTTTCTGTCGAGCCGCATGAAAAAAGAGATAAAAAAGTAGAAAGTGAAAGCACTGTAGAAGTTAAGCCAACAATTTTAAACAGGATAAAGAATGTAATAAAAACATCAATAAACAGATGAATAAAGTAAAAATATTTATGGATTTACATTAGCAAATACCAGTGGGAATGAAAATAGGAATGGATTTCAAAATCATGACACATCTGACTTTTAAAATCTGGGGAAGATAAAACTGTAGTAAACATGTAAAAACTGCTGAAGATGACCATTTATTTTCCCCCTCCCCTGTCCCGCCTTTGGTCTCCTCACACTGATTTAAATCACAATGGGTGATTGTGAATTTTGTGTAACTAAAATTTTATCTTGCTAAAGGTTGCTTGAGTCAAACTTAAAAAACACGTAGTGTTACTAGACTGGAGACTGTAGGGAACTACGTGACCTCGGGCATCATAAATGAGGGGCGGGGTTAATATAATGAGTATTGAAATCTTCACCAACTTTATGAAGCTGCGATGACTCTAGGCTTGGGCATTCCCAAAGATCAAGGGAGGCCAGGAGTTATCCATTGTCCATGCCTCAAGCTGCTTACCCAACCCAGCCCTCATGGAGCACCCAACAGGACCCATTCATGGAGACAAATACTTCTAGTTTGTAAGTGGTATTTGTAATTTGAGTGTGTGCTAAATTGCTTCAGTCCTGTCTGGCTCTGTGTGACCCTATGGACTGTAGCCTGCTGTCCATGGGATTCTCCAGGCAAGAATACTGGAGTGGGTTGCCATGCCCTCCTCCAGGAGATCTTCCTGACCCAGGGATCGAACCCATGTCTCTAATCTCCTGCATTGGCAGGCGGGGTCTTTACCACTAGCGCCACCTATGAAGTGCTTATAATTTAATTAATTTGTAATCTGAGTAATTCCACTCAGTGTCAGATAAGAATACACCACCAGATGGCAGTATCTGACCATGCCAGAAGCAAAGCCCTCGGTCTAAGAATTGTGAAGCATCATAACATCCATCACAAAGCGGAAAAGAAAAGGAAGTCAGGATCAGAAATTAAGTCGGCTCTTCTCTTTCCCACCCTATCTTTATCCTGGACCGAAAGGGGTGTTTGGCCTTGTGTGGACTTTCTGCATACACAGACTGACACTCTTGTATTTCAACCTTTAAAGAAACGTTGGTATGGGTGTGTGGGTGTGTACTCAGTCGTGTCCAACTCTTTGGACACATGCAAACCCCATGGACTGCATTCTATCAGTCTCCTCTGTCCATGGAATTATCCAGTCAAGAATACTGGAGGGGGTTGCCATTTCCTATTCCAGGGATCTTCCCAACCCAGGGATCACTGTGTCGCTGGAAGTGGGCGGGGAACACAGAAAAGTAAGCTCAAGCAACAGATGCACAATTCAGTCCTTATTTTGTATTTTCTTTTTTGAATCAAAGGAATAAACATGGAATACTGAACCTGTGATTATAATGAAGACCAAAGTGAATAAAGTTCCTCTGGACATGTGAATTATAGAAACAACGTATATGGGGATATGAAAGGCGTGTTTGCGAACACAGAGGGGAAGACACTGAAATAAGAGATGCCAAAAAGCTCCAGGACTGCCTAAGAATATACTGGATCTCTGGTTAAACACATAAATGTTACAAGAAACTATTTTATATATATCAGTCCTGAATATTCATTGGAAGGACTGATGCTGAAGCTGAAGCTCCAGTACTTTGGCCATCTGATTTGAAGAACTGACTCATCTGAAAAGATCCCGATGCAGGGAAATATTGAAGGTGGGAGGAGAAGGGGATGACAAAGGATGAGATGGTTGGATGGCATCAACGACTCAAAGGACGTGAGTTTGAGCAGGCTCTGGGAGATGGTGATGGACAGGGACAGGGAAGCCTGTCGTGCTGCAGTCTACAGGGTTGCAAAGAGTCGGACATGACTGAGCGGCTGAACTGAACTGAACTGAATAACCAGCACTGCTGTTGTTTAGTTGCTAAGTCGTGTCCAACTCTTTTGTGACCCCATAGAGTGCAGTCTGTCAGGCTCCTATGTCCATGGGATTTCCCAGGCAAGAATACTGGAATGAGTTGCTATTTCCTCTTCCAGGGGATCTTCCCGACCCAGGGATTGAACCCATGTCTCCTGCTTGGAAGGCAGATTATTTACCGCTGAGCTACCAGGGAAGCCCAATAACCAACTTGGTTATACATGAAGAAGAACTGATGGGTAACAGAATGGTGGTGAGTGGAAGAGTCCACAAAGATCACCTCGTTTAAGGGCAAGGAAGGTGGAGACTCAGCCCCTTTCAAAGATGCACTCGAGGTTACACAGCTAATGAGTCAACAGGACAGGGATAGGGGCTGGGTCTAAGCTGCTAGTCTGAAGCCCTTTCCACTACCTTGGGTTTGTACTCACGTTTTCTCTCTCTCCTTTGCTACTAAAACACTTAACAGTACGGAACCAGGGTTTCTCAGTCTTGGTACTACAGACACCTTGGCTGAATCATTCTTTGTAGTGGGGACCATGCTATGGGCTGAAGGATGTTGAGCAGTGCCGCTGGTCTCCACCCACCAGAGGCCAGTAGTACCACCACCACCCCCTACCCCACAACCAGCCCCTCAGCTTCGACAACTGAAAATGTCTTGAGACATAGCCAAGTACCTCTAGGGGGCAAAAACACCCCTGGTTGAGATCCACTGTGCTCCACAAATTATCTACTGTTTGCCTGAATGGAATGTCTGAAAACAGTTTGGCCGTGCAAATGGAAGTTAATTAAATGGGTGGCGGTTTTTTATCTTCTCCAAAAATGAAGTGGGTTCAAATCACTGGAGGTTGGCTCACAAAAGCTCCATCAGCCAGAATACCCTCTGAAACAGCAGACTGGTTTTCCACGTGGGCTACATGTTGACAAGCTGAATTGACAGCAACTAGACAGATGAAATTCTCATGGCTACGTGTTTCTTGATCTGAACAGTATCAGAGAAATCGATTTGGTAGCAAGGACTGATGCTCACAGGTATGCCTTTTCACTTCCCCCATGATAGACAAGTACAAGAACAAAGGATAAAGAGTGAAGTGACAGGGTCAAAGGAAGATTTCTGGGGGGCCGTAGCCCGACAGCCACCCTCGTGCTGGTCTGAGGCAGGCACGCACAGAAATGCTCCATCTGGGCACACTCCCTGGGAACTTCACTATGGCCCAAGTACTTCTTTATCAGGCTCCCAGTGTGGAGGAACAGGTGGTTCTTATCTTTATTTATAACAACTAACATTCTGAAAACTAGCAAAATACCGGGAAAGACTATGACAGTCTTTCCATGGAAACTTATCAGTTTCATTTCAAGGACCAGGGACAAGACAAAAGCAAAAGCACGCAGGCAGAGGCATGCGAGCTTCCTCATATGTCATCGAGGACCATCCATCAAGGGTCCTACTAAGCTGAGCGCCCCTGAGGCCACAGCAGAACAGCTGGCCTCCTTGCACACAGCTTCCTCAATGAGCTTGGATCCTTGCCTCCCAGCCCGGGGCACCCATGGGACTCATTAGTAGGTACCTGCAGCTGTGGGAGCAGTGGCCACTTGGGGTCCTCTCTCATGAGATCCTTCCCCGTCCCCGGGGCACCCATGCGGCGGCAGGGCCGCAGCGCCCGGCAGGTCTTCGTCCCCTAGGGCAGCGGCCTGAGCCCGCAGCCTGTCCAGGGCGCCCAGGCCTGCCACCTCGAAGCCATCACCAAGCTGGGCCAGGGGTGAGTCTCGCGAGGCCGGGAGGAAGGGCGTGTCCAGGGGTGAGCTGGGAGGGGACAGCGAGGATAGGGAGGACCTCGAAGACAGGGAGGCCAGTGACTGTGGTGTGTCCAGGGAGCGCCTCGGCTTGTGCAGGCCCGGGGGCCCCGTGGTGTCCGCCAGGCCCACATCCCGGCCCAGGGAGTCGAAGGGCACGAGGTCGAAGCGCAGGAGTGGGCCGCCCTCGGCGTCAGGCTTGTCGTACTGTGGGAGCCCGTAGATGTCGGTGAAACTGACGGAGCTCAGCGAGCCCCGGCTGGAAGCCAGGGAGCCGCGGCTGGAGGCCAGGGAGCCGCGGCTGCTCCCCGAGGACATGGTCAGGGTGCTGGCAGACAGGCTGAAAAGAGAAGAGCAGCCTGGAGCCCATGGCTGGAGCCCTCTAGACCCCATCCGAGGCCAGCCTCCGGGAAGCTCCAGGAGTAAAACCCTGCCTTGTGCTCATCAACCCCACCTGTGAGCTGTTTAAGACACCCACTCCCCACCCTTGAGTTCATGACTATTTCCTTTGTTTCTGTGCGTGTCAGTAGAGAACACAGGTTAACATCTAGGACTCTTGCCCGAGTTTAAGTTCCAGCTCAAACTCAGACTAGCTGAAGGTCTTTTTTGGTCAAGGGCTTTTTGACCTTTCTGAGTCACCCACTTTCTTGGGTGGGGAGTGCTGTGAAGAGAACAGTTCCCACCTCAAGACACTCTTAGAAGGGGAACTGAGAAAATAATACACAGAAAGCCCTTGACACTATGCTTTCCAATACAGTTGAGTACCTGAACTCCAGAACTATTACTGAGCATCCACATCTTAAAGATATTGTTCCTTAAAGAAATAAAAATGTATGTGTGCATATATGTACATGAATATATACACTTTCTGATGCTGTGAGCTACAAAATCCTTGGGCAAATCTGAGTTCAGATTCGTTATTCGCAAGTCCCACTTGGTGATCTCCTCAGAGTCCTTGGATCATACATGATATGAGCAGCTCCTCAAAAAATATCACATATCCACTTTTCTGTCCTGTGTTTACAACCACTTCAGGTTCTTAGTTCTGGGAGAGAAAACCAAGCTAAAGGGCATTGTGAAGCTCATGACCACATCATTACAAGATGATAATCAAGTTACTCACCTTTGTAACTGGGACTGGAGATAGGATGTGAGGCGGGTGGCTTCTTCCAGCTGCATCAGGAGACAGTTTCTTTTTTCCTGAAGCAGAATCCTGTAAGTACGAAAACAGTCCACTGGTGGATTTCAAAAATAGCAAGTATATTTTCCTAACAAGAACTGCAATGATTAATCCCCCCGAACTGACTGAGGTTTGAATGACTAAATTCTAAAAAGCACATCCAGGTCATAAACACCAAGATAACAGAGATGTGTGTTGTTTTGCTTGAAAATGTACCACCAGCCCCCTGAACAGCACCTGATACACTGGGTGGGTAGGCAGATAGATAGATGGGTGAGTGGATGGATGGATGGACAGATGGATGGATGAGTGGATAGATGGGTGGATAGAGGGATGGATAAATCAATGGGTGGGTAGCTGCATGGACTGATGGATATGGGGGTGGGAGGATGGACAGGCTGATAGATGGATGAGTGAACAGCAGTTTGGATGGACAACAATAGACAAGAAGATGGGCATAAAGATGGGAGGATGGGTGTGGGTGGATGAACAAATAGATGGAGACTAGACTAGAAGATGGATACAAATGCCCAGCATGCCGTAATCTACTGCAATTCCCTGGAACAAATCAGAGTCCCTCATTTTTAAGCCCTCTTCCAGGCAAAACCATATGAAATTCTAACATCTACAGAATTCAAAGATCAAGCCCAAAATAAAAAAGCCACTGCCCAAGTGTGGGAGGTAGTTTTCTCTCTAAATTTTTCCTATGGGGTGGGTAAGGACAATGTCCTGAAAATACAGGGGTGGGGCACCTGGCACCTGCAGCGGGAGCAGGCAGGGTCTAAGTCATGGGTTCCCCAGTCTTCTTCCCTCCTCCATCCCCTTCTCGACCGTCTCCAACTTGTGAACAGGGACCAGGAGTTTTGGAGCCCTGAGCAGAGCTGGCACCCCTGGAGGACGGGCAAGTACATGCTCCATCCACCTTCCACCAGGCAGTAGCTGCTGGAGCAATCAGTGACCACGTGCAGCCGTGCAATCTGGCTTTGCCAGCCGCTCCTCCGGCGCTACCTGCCCACCTTTCGGTGGCGCCCTGCATGGACGTCGCCCGGGCACGCTGGATCTCCTCCTCCAGGCGCCGCCGCTCCTCCTCCAGTCTCACCACGTCCTCTGCCGGCCGCCTCTGCTGGATGATGAGCTGTAGCTCTTGAAGCAGGGCCTCCTTCTCCTTGACGAGCTGCAGCCGGTCCCTGTCAGCCTCAGCCAGGCCCGGCCACGACTCGTTCTCCAGCTGGGCCAGCTGCTGCTGGATGTTCGAGACTCTGCAAAAGACGGACACGGGAAGATCCACGAACTTGATGAAACACACACATCTTTACACAGTCTCAGCACCATCACGCAGATTCTAGAAACTCACTCTAACCAATAGCGGAATGACTGCACTGAGTCAACCTCACATGGCACAAATAAGGGATCTGGAAGTGAGGTGGAACGAACCCAACGTGGAAGCCCTTTGCATCATCTGCCCTGGCCTACGAGATTTGGGATGACAGTAAGGATGTTTGTTGCAGGGCTTCCCAGGTGGCTCAGTGTTAAAAGAATCACCTGCCATTGCGGGAGACCTGGGTTTGATCCCTGGGTTGGGAAGATTCCCTGGAGGAGTGCATGGCAACCCGCTCCAGTATTTTTGCCTGCAGAGTCTCATGGACAGAGGAGCCTGGCGGGCTACAGTCCATGGGGTCACAGAGTTGGACACGACTGAAGCCAACTGAGCACACACGCATGTTTGTTCCAAAGAAGACCCCAATTCACCCATGTGACTAGCATTGCTTCCTATGTGTGCTGTTTTGGAACGAGACAGAGCCAGCTCATTTCTCTCAGCACCCCCTCCCTCATCAGTAGCTAAACACCGTGCTAGATGCACAAGAGATGCTTCTGGCCGCCTGCCTTCTCTGTGCGCCTAGCTGCAGAGCCCACCTTGAGAAAACCCAGAAGAGAATCACACCCCTCATGGGATCCTCAAGAGTGCCATAGGCCTTGACCATGCAGGACATTCAAAATGCCTGGCAGAGAGCAGGTACTCAACCAAAGCTAAACACGTGAAACGGAGAATGAATATGCCAGCAAGTATATGAAAGAATGGGAGTCAAGTCGCAGTGATCCTGGATGTGGTGCAGGGTAACCCTTAAGCTGCAGAAATACAGCTCTCGTCACCCCTACCCCGTGCACCCAAATGGCCCGCAGGCCCACTGGGCAGACAGACTAGTGTCCTGAGGTTGTGCTGAAGGCAGAGGAAGTGAAAGAGACGTGGTCCGTGTTTTTAGAGCATCCTTAAAAGCAGGAGCATGATGTTTTAAGCCCTTTACGTTTATATGTGGCTCAAGATGAGGGTGGCTTCTGGGCAGAAAGAAGGATTTGCAGACCTGACCAGAAGCCAGCCCTGTGCCGGACAGAGATTGGCACATGGGCCCAAAACTAAATCCAATGACGTCTCTGAGGTCACAGAGAGCTGTGAGGGCAGCTAAGTGTCAGGTGCACTCAGTCCTCTAGCCTCAAGACAGTGGTTCTCAAAGTGGGGTCCCCGAGTCAGCCTCAGTATCACCTGGGAGCTCGTTACAAATGCAAATTTCAGGTCCCACCCCAGATCTGCTGAACACCATGCTCTGCAGATGGAGTGGGGCAACCTGGGTTTTGACAAGCCCTCCTAGGTGCTTCTTGCCCAAGTGTGACACCTGCTGCTTTTCAGGCACCCTAGCCTGGTCTGGAGAATGCAAACTGTCCTTGGAGCTCTTAGGGCTTCCATCAGGCAGGGATAGGATGATCCTCACTAAAATGAGAAAGGCAAGAGTGCTTTTGAGACTGTCCCATTTGGTGCTCAGGACACATATCATAAATAGAAGCTCGTGTCCTTGCTGGGTCCAGACTTCAGAATCCATCTCAACACTGTGCTTCCTCACAGATACTGACAGTCAACTGGCATTGGCCCATGTGTTAAGGTCTGTGGGATATCCTTGTACCAGTCTGAGCTGCTCATGAACTAGACGTGAGCATGAGACTAGTCAATCTGACAAAAGGATTGGCCAAGGCGCCTTCTTCAAGTGAAGAAGCTGGAGCTCCAACACTTTGGCTACCTGATGCGAAAAGCCAACTCATTGGAAAAGACCCTGATGCTGGGAAAGATTGAGGGCAGGAGGAGAAGGGGACCACAGACAGAAGGTGAGATGGTTGGATGGGTTCATTGATTCAATGGATGTGAGTTTGAGCAAGCTCCAGGAGATGGTGAAGGACAGGGAAGCCTGGCATGCTACAGTCCATGGGGTCACAAAGAGTCAGACATGGCTGAGCAACAACAACCTTCTTCAAGCACCAAACCAATTAGAAAATCCACAGTCATGAAAAGAAAAGAGTATATAAGTTATAGTTTAAATGCACACGTTTTACTCAAGCCCAGTTCCCCAAGAAGGTAAAGAAAATAGCTGAATGTCAGTAGCTTTATTAGGCAAATTCTTTTCTAACATAAGACCAATTTCCTGCAAATGTGTTGGAAAATGGTGCCAAACCATGTCACTGAAAAAACTAATGACAGATGCAGCTCAAAAGGGTCAGGAATCCAACTGGGCTTAAGCATCTACCTCTCTCTAATTAGTGTAATTAAAATTTATGGCAGTCATATAACTGAAGTCCAAGGAAGCACTCCAAGCAGACCCATAAATTAGCACCAAATCAGACATTAGACCCAGCGAAATTTTTGGAATATTCTACTGTAGATCAAGCCAAGTCAAAGGTAAGGAATAAATATAAAAGAGATGTACAAAGAGCAAATCCATTGGGTCCTCATAATTTTTCATTTCAATGTACACAGGAAAGCCTATTTGAGCCCAAGTAAAGTTATCAGTATTACCTGGTCATATATAATAATAATTCTCATACTACAAGCACACATATTTTAAAAAGCACTCCTTTTGAGTTTTCTGAAGTTAACATGTGAGGAGATCAAGATTCCATTTGCATTGGCCAGCTCCAGGTTAGCCACCACTGCATGGGGATTCAAGTTGCTGAGGGTGAGTGGAGATCCAATCCTAGATAATCCTGCTTTTTCCAGGAAAATCTCAAGTGACTCAGTCGTGTCCAACTCTTTGCAGCCCCATGGACTGTAGTCCACCAGACTCCTCTGTCCATGGGATTCTCCAGGCAAGAATACTGGAGTGGGTTGCCATTTCCTTCTCCAGGGGATCTTCCCAACACAGGGATAGAATCCATGTCTCCTGCATTGCAGGCAGATTCTTTACCATCCGAGCCACCAGGGAAGCCCCCAGGTAATATCCACTATCAGAACAAAGGAAAAACTGAATTACGAGAGGAAAGAGAGGCAAAGGGCAGATTTCCAAAGGTCTGTCCACTGTGAGCATAAAAGAAATAGTACAGTAACCAGAATTAAACAGTGTACTGTAACTTTCCAGAGCTCGCAAGAAAAAACTGTATGGACATATGGTGAGGGGTGACTTCAGTAGCAGAAACAATTTGGGTGAAGCTGACTTAATGTAACCTACCTGGCAAGGTTGTTTGGGCTGTACTGAGCACTAGATGAGCACACTGTGCTTAAGAACGAGGTTTATTGCTTTTTTTTTTTAATAATTAAATTTCATAGCACTGCAAATCACTGCAGAGCTCCCTATGAATCTAGAGGAATACTGGCATATATTGTGTGTGTTAGTCGCTCAGTTGTGTTTGACTCTTTGCAACCCCATGGACTGTAGCCCACCAGGCTCCTCTGTCTATGGAATTCTCCAGGCAAGAATACTGGAGTGGGTTGCCATTCCCTTCTCCAGGGGATATTCCCGAACCAGGAATCAAACCCAGGTTTCCTGCATTGCAGGCAGATTCTTTATTGTCTGAGCCACAAGGGATGCTGACTGGAATAGACTAAAAAGTGTAATTTCTTTGTCTAGATCCATAATCTGAAGTTAGACATTTTGGGGGTCTGCTCTTAGCCAGGCTGAAAGAAGCATGTATCTGTCTGTGTGTACCGGGAACCAAGAATGCTAGAAGAATTCCTTCTTGTACATTTCTTGTACAAGTGGTGTCTTGAATATTTGCCGCAGAAGAGGCAGGATGGCTTTACCTTTAAAATGATAAGCCTTGTGTACCGTGCTGCTGGCCCAGAAAAGAGCATCTGCCAGGCAGACCCTTCCTGTGTTAGGATTAATGGATCCAAGAGACCTTCTACCTCAGGCTAAATAACAAATGTACAGTTCTGATGTCCCTTCTATATCCACACCCAGTAGCTGATATGCAGTGCGGAATTGGAACCCCACTCTTGCAAGCACCATCATTCCAAATTCCAGAAATAAAGGGAAAACCATTTCCAGAAAGGCTATTTTCTACCATATTTTCTCAGTGAAATGAAATATAAGGAAACAAAGCGAGGTCACAATTAAAATTTGCAAAAAAAGAAACTTTTCCAAGTCCTTTTATTTATTTATTTTTTTGGCTGCACTGTGTGGCTTGTGGGATCTTAATTCCCCAATCAGGGATTGAACACGGGACCATGGCAGTGAGAGCACATAATCCTAACTAATGGACTGCCAGGGAACTGCCCAAGTTCATTTTCAAAGAGAATCAAGATCAATTTAAAACTGGTGAGGGTTTGTTTTTTCCTTGAGAGTCAGCTGAGTTTACTGATTTTTATTTTTGATAGGTAATCCCTTTTATAGCCTATATATATCCTCTCACAAATGCCTTTTAAAGGCTTTAAGACACACGTCCCTGTGCACAGAATAGTCAAGAAATGAAAGCAAGTCCTCAGTCAAGCATTCTGGTCTCATGTTTATCGTATGATTTCTAAATTTCACCCCCTGAACAGGCCTAATGTAGACAGAAGTCAAATATGAATCATTTTTCCCTTACTATTTTTGCCCAAACACCTTTACTGTTACAACCCAGGCACCATTAAACCATGAATGGAAACCTGCATTTATGTGGCAGAAACTGCTCGGACCCTCACGATTCATGTGGAAATCTTAAATATGACTTGCATTTTTCAAAGAAGAAAATGCGCTTTTAATATTGCACAGTTTTGAGGCATATTTTACATATTCAGAGTAATCCCCAGTTCTTTGAATTTATACCTCAACTCTGGGACCTACAATATAATTTTGCACGTTCCTAAAATACTGCCACTTTCTGGAACAGAAATGGAACTCCAGGCCAGCCACAGCCCTGACTCAGGGTGAGGGGACATGATGGACCCAATGCCACGTTCTAGGACATGGTGCCAGGTTAGAGTCTCGTGCCTTCAGATGTCAATTACAGCTATAGACTTGATGCTTCTTATGTTTTCTCTCTTTAGTTTTCTTTCTGCAAATATCTATTTAAATGGAAATCAAAAGTCCACCACAGTCTCATCTGGGATCTGAGTCATATGGACAGTGAAATCACTTTACCTCAATGAACTAAATATTGGTCAACTAGTGTCCATTCAGCTCGACTCTTTATACTGGAAACTCAGGGAGTCTGAATCTAGACCGTGTGGCATAAGAAGGGCCTATGTTCCCTGGTGGGCTCGTGGTTGGGAATCTGCCTGTGAAGGCAGAGGTCATGAGTTTCATCCCTGGTCCAGGAAGGTCCCACGTGCTGCGGAGCAACTAAGGCTGTGTGCTACAACTACTGAGCCCATGTACCTAGAGCCCGTGCTCTGCAACAGGAGAAGCCGCCAGGAGAAGCCATGCATCACAACAAAGAGTAGCCCCGCTTGCCACAACTAGAGAAAAAGTCCATGCAGTAACGAAGACCCAGCTCAGCCAAAAATAAATAATCTTTTAAAAATTTATTTAAAAAAAGATGGGCCTACAAACACCCCAACACCCCTCCCTGCCCTCACATCTTATCCCCTCTGAACAAACAGAGCTTCAGAATGACTTCTTTAAATGGAAAGCAGATGGTCTCCAGGTTTCTTTCTCTTGGCCTGTTTCCTTTGTCTCTCACAGCCGTGCCCTACTCCCAAACTCAGATACACGGTCACTGGAGAACTGAAGGGAAAATCCAAGGGACTGATCGAATTCAGCTGGAATCCTAACGCTCCATCAGCAACGGCACAGGACCCGTCCTGGCAGCAAACACTGAGACACGGAGACACAGGCCGGGCCGAATGTTTTGTTCCTATCAGGACGGCAAGTGTTTCTATGGAAACAGCTACAGTTTGTGCACAGTTCTGGAACAAGCACTCTTAGGTTAAAAATAAGGAGCCATCTGCGTCATCAGGATTGCTTCAAGAAGACTTGTTCCTCCAAACTGGCTTTGAAAAATTCTCTCAAGTTTTTAACCAATAGTGTGAAAATATTCCTATTGTAAGGTCTGCCTTGGGAACCAAAGTGATGTTCCTGAAGGAAAAGGAAGAAACAGTTGTTGGGATATATTTCACATGACCTAGAGGGCTTCCCAAGTGGTAAAGAATCCACCTGCCAATGCAGGAAACGCAAGAGACACAGAATCGATCCCTGGGCCGGAAAGATTCCCTTGAAGGAGGAAATGGCAACCCACTCCAATATCCTTGCCTGGAGAATCCCATGGACAGAAGAGCCTGGTGGGCTACAGTCCATGGGTCTGCAAAGAGTCGGACACGACTGAGTGACTGAGCACACATGACCCAGAGTTGAAAACAAAACTAGTCACCATGACAGTGGTGGTCTGGTCTAAAGAATTCTCTAGAAATCATACCATCGTTTGGAATTATGACTTCTGCTTCTATAAACTTCCTTTAAATCTGAAGAGACATGAAACCCCTCATTGTACAGAACATTTATTGTCTTTTGATGATTTCCCAGCTCTGAGAAAGAATCGCGAACCTAGATATACAAGGAAAAACATCAAGGCATCAGCTTTTCCCCATTTAGAAGTGGCAAAGCCCAGGAGGTTTTACAGAGGGGAAGGAAGCTAATCTTCGTGGGGTACAGCCTGGCAACCAGAAGAATGCCTCAAGGATGTTTTTAAGCAGGTGAAGCTCCAATGAAAGCACCGAACTAACTATCAAATATCAAGATCTACAGCCTAAGTGATCCTTGACCATAAAGTGAGCCTCAGAGAACTCTCTCTGGGGTTATTCTCCCCTGCTCCCTAAGAAACTTGCAATTATACAACTCTCCGCCCTGATCCCTGCGCCCCCTTGATTGAGAAAGCTCTTCCTCAACATAAGGGCAGCCGGAATTCCAACATCCCTCAGGGCCCAGCTCCAAAGCTGTTTTTTCCAACACCCAAGAGGAGGATTCATGACGGGGTGGTCCATGACGACAAGCCCTTCTGAATGACCACGAAAGCCCAGGAACCACAAGCTGAGCTGGGAGCGATAACGTGTCATGTGAACAGTTTCTGAAATGAACAGACCATGACCCGCCTCCATGAGATCCCCAAGGGCATGCATGTCTAAAGGCCTTTTCTTCTTGTAAATCCAGGGGAATTAGCCCAAGGCTCATACCAGGACGAGGGTTTTGGGGGCAGGAGCCAGGAGCAGAGCAGCTGACCTGGCGCTGACCTGGGTCCAAGAATTCCTTCCACCCGCCTGTTCATAGGGGTGAAGGTCAAAGAGCATGTGTGATCTAAGGGGACCCCTGTTTACTCTTTCAGTAAATATTCACCAGACACTTAGTTGCTGGAATTATAGTCATGAGCTAACTGGACAAAAATTTCTGCCCTCATGAGGTTTCCATTCTTGCAGGGAAAAACAAACAATAAAAAAAAGCAAACACATAAAGTATGGGCTCCGTAGGTGGTGCTAGTGGTAGAGAACCCGCCTGCCAATGCAGAAGACACAAGAGATGCAGATTTGATCCCTGGGTTGGGAAGATCCTGGGGAGGAAGGCATGGCAACCCACTCCAGTATTCTTGCCTGGAAAATCCCATGGACAGAAGAGCCTGGCGGGCTGCAGCCCGTGGGATCCCAAAGAGTTGGACATGACTGAAGAGACTTAACAGGCACATGCATAAAGTATAGAGCAGGTTAGCTGGTTACATTTGCTGGGAGAATCAGGGTAATGGGGTGGTGGATGGGAGTGATCCTTTATTCAGAATGATGAGAAAAGTGTCTCTGACAGTGAGTGGAAGGAGAGCAGAGGCCACATGACCCTTTGAGGCCAAGTATCCCATTGCAGGCAGAGGAAACAGCAGGGGCCAAGGGTACTGTGTTACTTGCCTTTCATGTCTGTAACAAATGATCACAAACTTGGGAGGCTTACAATAACACATATCACTACCTTACAGTCCCATCCAAGTACTAACCAGGCCCGACTCTGCTTAACTTCCGAGATTAGATGAGATCGGGCACATTTGGGGTGGTATGGCCGTAGACCTTACAGTTCCAGATGACAGAAGTCAACAATGAGTGACAGGGTTGTGATTCTTCTGGGGGCTCAAGGGAAGAATATATTTTGCAGTGGTTTCTAGGGGCTGCTCACTTTCCTTGGCTCACAGGCCTGCATCACTCTGATCTCTGCATCCATCCTCACATCTCCTTCTCTGCTTCTCCTTCTTCTAAGGACCCTTGGGATTACACTGAGCCTATCGAGGTAATCCCTGGTGACTCAGATGGTAAAGAATCTGCCTGCAATGTGCAGACCCGGGTCCGAACCCTGGGTCGGGAAGATCCCCTGAAGAAGGGCATGGCAACCCACTCCAGTATTCTTGCCTGGAGAATCCCACGGACAGAGAAGCCTGGTGAGCTACAGTCCATGGGGTCGCAAAGAGTTGGACACGACTGAGTGACTAAACGGCTACCATCGAGGTGATCCAGCATCATCTCCCCACCCCCAGATCTCTAACTTGAGGCCATCTGCAAAGCTCCTTCTGCTAAGGAAAGCAACAGAGTCACAGGTTCTAGGGATTAGGATATGGACATCTCAGCGGCCATTACTGTGCCAACCTCCAGCACTAAATCAGGAGTGTGCCTGACAGGTGTTAGGCCCAATATGTGTGAGGAACACCGAGGGGGCCAGCATGGCTGGAACAGGCCTTGAGTCAGTAGAAGACTTGCCCTTGGGTCTTGCCACACACAGTAGGGATTTCGGAGCAAGATAAGAAGCCCAAGAGTCAGATTTCTTGAAGGCAGCAAGAAACTCTGGGCCATCCGAGTCTTTGCTGGGGGGACTGTCCTGGGTATTGTGGGTTGTTGAGCAATATCCTTGGGGTCCCCACATGGGATGCCAGAAGTGCCCTCTCTCCAGTCACGAGAGCCAAAAACATCCCCTGGGGGGCCACCCCCATCCCTTAGGGACTGATGGAATCTAACATGTTGTGAAAGGAGTGCTTGTCTGCAAAAACAATTCAGACCCGGCAATTTAAATAACTGAAAGTATGCTGATCTGCACCATCAGTGCACCATTCCCTGCATCCTTCACCAGGGAAGGACGTGACAACTCACAGAATGTCTTTGTTCACGACTCCAAAAAAATGTACGAAGAATGCTGGTATTTAACCAGGATGAGGAGACACAGAAATCAGGGCTCTCCATTGCTACTGATGGCAGGGTAAAGTGTGTACGTCATTTTGGAAGACAATTCGGTGGGACCGATCAGAACTTCCAACATAAAGGTCTTTAGACCCATATGTTTACTTGCTAAGTATCTGTCCAAGGAAACAGGTATTCCTGCAAGGTTGGGGCCTATACATAGATGTGCGCTATTTGTGAAAAGAAAAAAAATGGAATCATCAAGATGTCCATCCAGAGAGGATGGTTGTAATCATTAGAAAAGCTATGCATCATATACTAGATTTAACTACATTGAGCTTCATTTACTTAAATGTTTACATAAAACCTGGAAGGTTTCACACCAAATCATTAATGGTGGGTGGCAGGATTAGAGAGGAGGTTAAGATGGGAGGTCTCTACTGATTGCATCTTTGACAAAAGCAATGTATTCATGTATTATTTATGTAATAAAAACAAGCAGGAAAACACACAGGTATATATATGCTAAATCGTGTCCGACTCTGTGACCCCATGGACTGTAGCCCGCCAGGCTCCTCTGTCCATGAGGTTCTACAGGCAAGAATCCTGGAGTGGATTGCCATGCCCTCCTACAGGGCAACTTCCCAACCCAGGCATCAAACCCAGGTCTCCTGCATTGCAGGCAGATTCTTTACTGTCTGAGTTACCAAGGAAGCCCTATATATACACACAAATAAATGCAAGCATACATGTTACATGTGTACATAGACATACAAGCAGATTTGTACATGCTTTTGAACCCTGTGTGTCTATACATATATGCAGCGTGCGTGCATGCAGGCACACACCCCGCAGGTACTATCTGGGGTTATCTCCACCCCCAGGAAGACTCACTGAGGTCCTCACAATGTCTGCTAGCTGTGGGGGAGTTTATATGTCCTTATGGCCTCACATAAACCACGCCATGTCTGTGAACAGGGCAGGTGCCGGTCAGAAGTACAGTCTCCCAGCCCCCACCCACCCCTGGCAGCTTCTCTGCCCATGGCTGCCTGGTGTGCAGGAAGCTGCTGGGGTCGCCCATATGGAAATGAGGCAGATGTGGACCTGCTGAGACAGCACAATCCTCCAGCACTAGTGACACGGGGGCCGGAGGGTTCTCTGGTCTCTCCCCACTTGATGCCATTGGTGCCTCTCCTAGAGCTATGACAACTGCTGACATCTGTAAATGTGGCCAGAAGCCCACCGGGGGTAGGGGGGGTTCCCACCATTGCACCCCTCCCTCACTCCCTGCCCCAGTGGGAACCACCATTCTAGTGGGGAAAGAACAATTGTGAGCCAACCTGGCATGTCCTTGCAACGGATCTTGCATCTCTAAATGTGGCCAAGGCAGCTCAGAAAGGCACTTTGGAGAAGCCCCTGCTGCTGCTGCTGCTCCTGCTAAGTCGCTTCAGTCCTACTCTGTGTGACCCCATAGACGGCAGCCTACCAGGCTCCACCGTCCCTGGGATTCTCCAGGCAAGAACTCTGGAGTGGGTTGCCATTTCCTTCTCCAAGGCATGAAAGTGAAAAGTGAAAGTGAAGTCGTTCAGTCGTGTCCGACTCTTCGCGACCCCATGGACTGCAGCCTAACATGCTCCTCCGTCCATGGGATTCTCCAGGCAAGAGTCCTGGAGTAGGGTGCCATTGCCTTCTCCGGAGAAGCCCTTACTTTTCCACAAAGGTCGACACGCTGGGGACAGGACCCTCCTCTGCAACTGTGCTGCCTTTCCTAACAAGGTTCTGGTGACCCTGAGATACTCCTCTCCTTTAAAAGACACTGATGAAGTACAGTGTCCTCCCCTGAAGAATGCTCTTAAATCCTGGACTTTCCGCCCAAATGTTATTATCTCGATATTTAAAAGATTACTCACTCTGTACCAATATCATGTCTAGAAAACCAGAATATCCCTTGCTATGGCTGGTAAATGTCACAGCCAAACAGTAACAATTACGTTAAGTACAGCACCCATCAAGTTTCTGTGGTTTAATACAACGCAGTGAATTCCAACACCCACACGGTGCAGCAGAAACATGCAAGGAGCAGAGGACTATTGAGACAATATTCTCAATATTGAGACAACAGCATCGGACAAATGCCACCAGCAAGCTCCAGAGAGTGGATGCCTGAGGCCGGGGAAGTGGTCCATGGGGAAGTGCAGTGCCCCCATTTGAGCATACCACTGCATCTTGCAGAGCAAGAGCCAGGAGGATCAGGCAGAGGGGCTCCGAGCAGAGGCTGGGTCATCTCCAGCCGGCCCTCCAGCGGGGAGTCAGATGATCTGCTTTGGATGCTATTTTTACATTTGCTAAAAAGGCCATGAAGCGGATTTCTAGACATCCCTGAATGATACAGTATACTGAGCAAACCCAACTATTTAGCTTCCAGAATGGACGCCCTCGACCTGCTTGGCATTCGCTCCTCTTCCTCCACCCCCAGCACAGCAGTTCATATGTGACTAAAGAAACTTCTTGAAAAAGACAGGCACCATGGCTTCCCGAAGCCCAGATTTTGGAACAGCTTGGATTTAAGACTCTTTTCAGAAGGCACAAGAGAGAGTCACTAAGCCCATGCACCGTAACCACTGAGTCCATGTGCCACAACTGGAGAGAAGCCTGTGCACCGCCACTGAGACCCGACACGGCCCAATAAAATAAATTTAAACAAAACACTGCCTGCGAGGATAACAGCCCACCTGGTGGTCCTGCCCATGAATCCTGGCTGAGACCGGGAGGGAGGGACAGAGAGAAGAAGGAGGGAGAGATACATTTTGAAACACACAAACAAGGTCAAGCCTCAATTTGCAGAAGGCAGGTCACCTACAACACAGGTTAACAGACACGATTATGTTTCAGTTCTCTCCATCAGAATGACATAGATTAGGTACTGCTGTCACTCATTGACCTAATCCTTATTAAACTGTCTTTGAAACCAAGATACATGGCTTTTGTTGTTAATCTATGGAATGAGATGCCACATATATATAAAAAAAAAAAAACAGTTATGCTTAAGCTGGTCTGAGGGACTGATGCTCAGTTAGAAGGCAGGGAAGGAGGGAGTTCTGAATTCCCTGAGAGGATAAAGAGAGCCCGAAAAGTCTCTATTTTTATTATATCCCATCTTTATAACTGTTTGCAATATTGAGAAGTTCCCATTTTAAATGCATGTGAAATTCTGTCACATGTGTTCAAAAGCTACACATAAACTGAAGAGTCTTAATTCTATACTCTATCAGACATTGCTTTCTGGTAAGATGTGGATAAATCACACATTGAAACTCCATAAAACCTCTTCCCACAGGAGAAAGGAAATAAGGAGAAGGCAAGGTTTGAAAAAGGAGCTTCTTACCTCTTTCTGGCTTCCTCATACTGCCAGTTAAGCCTGACTCGATCCACAAGCCTTGTTTTATCATCAAAGATGAACTTTTTGGAACAGAAGGAAGATAAACAAGGGGGGAGACATGTTAAAAACCCATTTTCAAAAGAGAAAATTCACTTAAACTTCCAGCAGCAATGAAGAATATTTTAATTCACCTTCCAAAGTCCATTTTTCAAAGGTCTGGAAGGAAACACACCAATAACAGCTGCCACCTCTGGTAATCGGGAGTTGGGAATGTGACTGGTAAGACTTTGGTTGTTCCAACACTGGCAGATTTTTTTTTAAATAGTGGAAGTACACTTGTCTATTTTGTAATTCCCACAGCAAATTAAGTTTGAAAAGAAATAGAGAATTCCTCAAAGTTCATACAAATGCAAACAAAATTCATCCCAACTTGTGTAGTACATGCATGCTGTGATGAAGCAAGCTGCCGTTCTGGAGAGGTTCACACAGTAAGGAACAGAAGCTCTCAGTCCAACAATCAGTGAGGAACTGAATCTTGAGAACAATCATGTAAGCCTGGAAGTAAACCCTCCCCAATCAAGCTTTCTGATGAGACTGCAACCCTAGCTAATACCTTGATTACAGTTTCCTGAGAGCCCATGAAGCAGAAGATGCAGCACAGTTTCCTGATCCACAGTACAAGTGTGAGATAATAAATGTGTGCTGTTTTCAAAAGCTAGGTTTTGGGGGTGTTTTGTTATGCAACAATAGCTAACTAATACAGTTAAAGCCTTTTGATATATTTTTCAATAACAAGGTGTAGTAGAAAGCACAGGGGTTTAGGGATCAGTTGCTGATTCAAACCCAGATCTGCCTCTCCCTGGCTACATAACCTTAGGTAACCTGGTACCTGGACCCTCTCAGCTGACAAAAGAGGATGGAAACAACTACTTAAATCGAAGTAACAGTCATGAAGCTGTCAACTCAGGGCCAGCCCCAGTAAACTCATAAATAATGACAATTTACTGCTAAAGTTATTATAGTAGTATAACCAGCCACTCCCCACCCGATGTTTTTTAGAAAATCTTACCTAAATCATTACAGAACCTTCAATCTTACCTGTTTCTCTCAAACGAGGTAAGAGCCTCTAAAAATTCTAATTGTAACCTTATGTTAAGCAGCAATGAGTTATTCATGGAATTCAATACATATTGTACTTCTTTCCTTCGCATGCCAAAATCTTTAGGCAAAAATGCCAGACAGTTTTAACTTACAGATTCTTCTCTGTCTTAAACCTGGTCAAAATGCCCAAGTGTAGTTTTGAGAACAATAAGGGGGAACACTGCAAATAGGCAGTTCAGGACATCCAGGACACAGAGGCATTATTTCCTATATGATATTCCCCTCAAAGAGGCACTATTTGTTGACATTTTAAAATATCAGTTAATTATTTAAAACTCACGGTTTTTTAGTCAATGGTTTTCCCTTCTTTTTGTTTCTTTTTATTTATTTACTTTTAGGAGGGCATTCTGCATTTCACTGATATTTCAACTTTACTTAGTGAGCCCTAAGAAAAAGAATCCATACAAATTGGTTTTCCATTTGTAACAAATGAATGTAAAACTTCACTCAATGACAGTACAACAGTAGTGTCTTTAAGTATTCACTGCCCTGCTTCACATGATGGCTGCCAATTCTGCTTTGGTGGCTAACTCAAGGCTTCACTAATTATCAAAAGGGGCATTATGAAATTCTTCCAAGTCCCAAACAAAATTAATTTCAATTTCCTGACATTCTCTTAGAAGAATAGGAAATAGCATCAAAGTATAACCCAAGGGTGACACAGCCACAAAGCTGATGAAAATCACTGGTCTAAGCCAGAGCTCAGAGAACTACGGCCCAAAGGATGAATGTGGCCCACCACCTCTTTATGTAAATAGAGTTTTAGTGGAACAAGCCCCACTCACCCATTCACAGATGACTGTGGCAGAGACTGCATAGCCGGCAAAGCCTAAAACAATTATCTGGACCTTGGCAGAAAAAGTTAGCTGATCCATGCTCTAAAGAGTCCTATATCTGTCAAAAAAACAGCTAAACTCAACTCTCAAAAGCATTCTGCCTTTAAAAAAAATCTAATTTATGAAGAAAGAGGTAATAAGCCATTCAATTGCCTCCCAGGCCCCTCTGAACCTTCAAGATGCCTGGATGTAAAAAAACCATATTCTTTCTCCAAACTTAATGGCACAAAAGCCAAAACCCTTTTGAAGGGAAAGTGGAAAATTTAAACAAATGGGTGATGGCCACATCAAAGCAGCTCTTTTGTTGTCTCTCTGGACATAGTTGGTTCTCCGCCCCCGTCCCCCAAATGCCTGGTGAGCATACCTCGCCTATGATGTCAGTCTGAGAGCCAGCATCGCAAAACTGGTGAGATAAAGACTCGCCCAGTGCGCCTGCGCCGGGAGGGAACTCCTGCAGAGGGTCGGTAAGAGAACAGCTATTCCTGAAGCCATCAGTCAGCTTGGCCAGGCTCTAGAACAGAAGGGAACAAGCAACTTGAACAGCCATGGCGATGCATCTCTTCCCTTTCCAAGCAGTCATTTCCTTTCCATTCCAGGTCGGCAGCCTCATTCCTGGAAAGCAGGCCCACCCCAACCCCATTCTCATGAGATTCCAAAGAAATGTTGATCAGCACATGCACCTTTCATGAAACTCATAGTGATTTAAGTCAGATGGCAACTGAGTCCTCCTGGCAGCATGGGAATAATACAGAGAACAAATGAGGGACCATTTTTACTGTTGTTTTTTTTTTTAAACCTTTGTGTTTCCTAAAGAAAAAATAAGCCTTCCCTCCAAAAAAGCCAAAAACATAGGGAGTATAAAGGCATCTGACAGGGACTGGAGGGCTCAGGGCAATGAAGAGATGCTGGTCAAAGGGTCCAAAGTCCCATGCGTTAAGAGGAATGTGCGTATGTATGTGCTCAGCTGCATGTCTTTGTAATCCCATGGACTGTAGCCTACCGGGCTCCTCTGTTCATGGATTTCCCAGGCGAAAACACTGGAGTGGGTTGCCATGCCCTCCTCCAGGGAATCTTCCTGACCCAGGGATCGAACTCACGTCTCCTGCACTGGCAGGTGGATTCTTTACCGTCTGAGCCACCAGGAAAGCAGGAGGAATAAGTTCCGGATCTTAGGTCCACAGCACAGTGAGTATAGCTAGCAATACTGGAGTGAAGGTCTGAAAGTTGCTAAGAGTAGATCTTAGAAGTCCTCAGCACAAAAAATCAAGGTACCCATGTGAGGTGACAGAGGTGTGAACTCATTTTATGGTGGTAATCATTTCACAATAGATGTGTCTATCAAATCAGCACGTACACCTTAAATTTTTAAAATTTTATTTGTCAGCTGTACCTCAGTAGAGCAAAGGGGAGGGGAGATAGCAGTCCCATCTGAAATGTTCCTTCAATAAATAATTCCATGTATACCTGTGGCGGATTCATTTTGATATTTGGCAAAACTAATACAATTATGTAAAGTTTAAAAATAAAATAAAATTAAAAAAAAAATAATTCCATCAGAAAGAAATGCTACCTGGAGATCTTTAAAACCACACAGAAGGTGAAAACAACTCCTAGACTATGCTCACATATTCTTATAAGCAATTTTTTTCAGTCATAATTCTACAGGGTCAAAGTCATCTTATATGGATGTCAGTAGGCCAAAGATTAGAGTAAGTATAAATTCTGGTACCTGGAACCCCTTCGGGTGAAAGTTCAAGAGAAACCAGATTTTTTAAGATTTTTAAAAGACTGCAGACATGAGACGCCCGGGTGCAGCAGACCCCAGGCAGGTGCCTCTGGATCTAGACAAAGGTGTCTTGGGATGGGCCAAGACTGTTCTCTTTGTATAAGAAAGACAAAACAACTTATTTGATTTTACTAGATGAAGACACTGCTTGTGTGTCTCCCTGGAGTGTCTCAGAGAAGATGCTGGGGTCTGAGGTGTCTTCCAGAAATTCCATCTCCAGCCTCCATGGTGGGGAACCCACTCGAGGCAACTGAGTGTCATTTACTTCTCATGACCCGGAAATACAGGGCATCTGAAAATACAGATTTCTGTATCCCACCCCCAGAGAGTCTAATCTAGGAGATCTGGGGTGTGGCCTGGTAATCTGCAATTGAACAAGCACCCTGGGGACACTCCAGCCTCACATCCTCGACATTAGGAAGCACCGCCATGCAAGGCGGTCATGTGCACACCTGTCGCACTTGGCCAAAGAAGGTGAGCTTTGCTCCCATGTCCTTGCGTGTTTTACATGCTGCAGAACTGAGACAAATGCCTACTAGTGCCAGGTGCCGACTCAGTGAACTGAGCTGGAAAGAAAAGCCACGACGGAGAGCATCAAATGCATTCCGGCATGGAGCAAGAGCCTGGCATGCGTCCCTTGGCAAAAACTCAGTTTTTTCTAAAAATAACAGAAGCTACAGGAGTTCAAGTGGCAAAACAAAAACAAAAACAAAAACAGTATAAAGTCTATCCTCATGGTGGAATACTATGCAGCCATACAGAGCTACAGGCCCAGCTTTCTGCGAGGGCAACTGATCACGTGTCCACACCATCACGTGTCTGTATAAACACTAGCAGGACACACAAGAAGGTCATAACAGTAGTTATAGGAGGTGAGAAAATGGGGTGACAGCAAGACTCTTATGATACACTTTTAAAATTACTTTGGTTATTAAATGATATAAATGTGTCACCCCTTACTGTAGCCTGAATTGTGTCCTGTAAAAAGATGCTTCAGTCCTAACCCCCAGAACCTGGGAATACGTGCTTATTTGGAAGGAAAAGTCTGCAGATGAAATCGAACTAAGATGAGAACAGGTTCTAATCCAATGATTGGTGTCCTTATAAGAAGAAAAAATTTATATGCAGAGATGTGATCACAAAGGCAGAGACTAGAGTGATGCATCTATAAGCTGAGGAACACCAAGGACTGCCAGCAGCCCCCAGAGGCTGGAAGAGGCAAGGAAGGACCTCCCCCAGAGCCTTCAGACAGACCGTGGCCCTGCCGCACCTTGACATCAGACTCTCGTCCTCCAGACTCGGAGAGAATAAACTCCTGTTGTTCTAAGCCACCTGGTATGTGGTTCTTTGTCATGGCAACCCTAGGAAACTAACATGCACATTTTAAAATATATATATATATATACGTACACACACATATATAGAAGATATCAAATATACATATATATTGTACAAACATGTATGTGTTTAAAATTTGCATGATTATATAATAACGATATAATATAAATACATATATATTTTTTTAATGTTTAAATAAAGGAAAGTTAGATAACCCTGGCATTATGAACATGTTTAAAAAAGGGAAATAAATAAATAAAGGAACGACACGCAGGAGGGCAGAGAGACAGATGCGGGCTCTGAAGAGCTCCCCGGCCTCTTACTTGCATCAGGTCCCGCCTTTCCTTTTCGCCCGTGTAAATGGCTTTCTTGATGGTCCTGAGCTCGCTCATTATAGCCTGTGCCTCATCCAGTTTGTAGTTGGTATGAGCATTAGACATCTTGCGATCAATCCTGGTTCAAAAAGAAATAAGAGTCATTCTATGTGAGAGTGTAACATCCCATTAAACAGTAATAATCCAGAACTTAAAAGCTTCATAGAAGGGCGGGGAACAGCTAAAAAGCAATGTTTTGGCAAAGGAAAAAAAAAGATCCCATAAGCCCTTCCTTGTTCGTGGTGAATACAAGGAGATAAGACTGGTGGTGGATGTCTCCCTGTGCTCCAAGAGCATCTTCTGTAGGCAGGGACGTGCCAGGCAAGATTCCTAATCATTTCCAGAGATTTTAGACTTCCCTCTCTGAGAGCAGGATCATGTCTTATTCGTTTAGCCCCAGCATCTCAGTTAGTAGTCCAAAATGTCTATTCAGTAAACATACCTATGGAATCTATGTACAAGAATATATGGGAAACAGCAAAAAGTAGTGAAGTTTCAATAGTGATGCCCTGCACAAAACTTGGGAAGTCATATGGCTCCTCTATCTTTTGTTCTTTTATCCTGGTTCTAATATATCACTCCCTCTCTAGTACTCCCATTCCATCCAAACATCCATTCATTCTTCCTTCATTCTATCCCTGGATCCCAATGTGGCCTGGCCACGTGTTTTTCCATTTTAGCTGTTCTATGGAGAATCAAGAGTCTCTGATGCAAGGCAGACACAAAGGCCATCCATCTCCCATCACTACGTCTGCCAAGGAAGTGGCTCAACTTTTCTTGCAGAGAGAAGTTAGACTCATTTATGTAATAATGTCTCCTGATATCCATCTTCTGATAAAAGGCTCTCCGATATATCTCATTTAATGTCACAAATCACAACAGACATAAGCTGATGAAGTCTGTAGAAAAGGGTGACATCATTTCAACACAGAAAACCCAAGGCCAGAAAAGTGTGATTTCTCCTTAACAGTTAATGACCAACGCCTTTGCTACTACAGGTCTACTGACTCCTCTAGAAAGAAAACTACATACAGCTAAGGGATCATTACCTGACACCGACACCCCTATAGAGAAATGAAACTCGAATGCAACACACAAGATATTCTCAACTGCTTAGAAGTCAGTGTTCATCGAATGGTCACAGAGTACAGACACACAGCCTCTGTCAAGGCCACAATGTGAGACGCTAGCCCCGTGGGCTCTGGCTCATACTTGGGTGTTGTGATTTCTTTACGGCTTTCGGCAGCAACAGAGCCTAAGTGCAGCCATCGGTAAAGCCCGGGTCAGAGCCAGCAGCCTGTCAAGGCACCATCAGCTGGTGGCTTGGAGGAAAACAGGCCCCAGTTCCCATCAGGGAGAGAGAACAGCAAACCCTGTAATACATCTCACCAGCAGATGCCACAGAGCCCCCCAACCACCCCCCCACCCAAGAACAAAAGTTCAACTTCAAGGCGGCAGGCCTCAGCCCTGACCTTAGCTCCACCCAAGGAGCTCTGAGACCTCAGAAAGGAATGAAGACTGACCGAGAGCAGCTGTTTTCACTCTGTCCCAAGGCTGTCCCAGCCTGGTGAGCTGGGGTCGCTGAAGGGAGAGCCCACCCACGAGTTGGGGCCCCTCACTGCTGCTTCAGCAAGCCCTTCCCTTCGTTCCATCTCAGACAGTCTGCTTCCATAGAAGATGTCATTGGAGAGGAAGGATAGGGGAAAAGATTACACATGTTTTAACAAAAAAGTGTGAAAGCTCTTAGAAAAGATGATCTCAAAGTTCTAGGAATCTCTGAAATGTAACTGTTTAAAAAGTTATGAATTATTATAGAATATGCAATTACGTGAAATGATACTGTTATGTAAGTATAACCTTATAGAGACATTTTCTATTTGATCTGATTAAATTATATGCATTTGATTAAATTATGCATGCATGCATGCATGCTGAGTCACTTCAGCTGTGTCTGACTCTGTGCTACCCTATGGACTGTCACCTGCCAGGCTCCCCTGTTCATGGGATTCTCCAGGCAAGAATACTGGAATGGGTTGCCCTGTCCCCCTTCAGGTGATCTTCCCGACCCAGGGAATGAACCCATGTCTCTTACATCTCCTTCACTAGCAGGAGAATTCTTTACCACTTCTCTACTACCTGGGAAGTCCCTGATTAAATTATACAAGTATCTATTTGATCGAATTATATAAGTATGTGTTTGATTAAATTAGATAGGTATATAAATAGCATATTACAATAGTTCAAGTATCAAACACCTATTAGGTGACTGTCCTGCTGCATGCTTTATGTCTCACCTCATTTAATCCCCTGAACAGGTTTATGAGATAAGCATAATCTTCCCAGACTTCGTGATGCAAAAATTGAGGCTCAGAGAGACTAAGTGGCCCAAAAGGACAAGCTAAGATCTGGCAGACCCACAACTCAAACCCACATCTCCCAGCTCTCAAGTCCAAATTGGAGTTTTTCCATTTTAGCTGTTCTATGGAAAAACTTGGAGAAGGCAATGGCACCCTACTCCAGTACGCTTGCCTGGAAAATCCCATGGACGGAGGAGCCTGGTGGGCTCCAGTCCATGGGGTCGCTAAGAGTCGGGCACGACTGAGCGACTTCACTTTCACTTTTCACTTCCATGCATTGGAGAAGGAAACGGCAACCCACTCCAGTGTTCTCACCTGGAGAATCCCAGGGATGGAGCCTGGTGGGCTGCCATCTATGGGGTCGCACAGAGTCAGACACGACTGAAGCGCCTTAGCAGCAGCAGAAGCAGCATGGAAAAACTTGGTGCAGCTAATGGCCCTTGCTACCCGCTGGTGCACTCCTGGCTCAGGGTGGCCAGGGTAGGGTCTGTATGCTTTGGTAAGGGGAAGAAGCAGACTCCACAGAACTCTAACCGCTTCCATCTGTCAACTGTGATCTAACCCTAACTCTCAAAGAACAGGAACTCTCTTTTATATCACATCTGCAAAATTCGTTTATTTGGGAGTTTTCAAATTCCCTCTAAAACATAGCCTTTACTTTTCACTCAACATTCAACCAGGAAGGTTGAATGACTTGCTCAAGGTCACACAGCGAGGTCCACACTGAGGCCCTTCACGCCACACTCAGCCTCTTGTCACCAGGCTAGCAATACATTCAAGCTCAAGCCTCCAAAGTGACACCATGTCAAATCTGAGGACCGTCCACACAGTCAGATGGCAGGCCAAAGCAGACTGGCACTCTTTACATCCTGCCTTTGAAAGAAACTGTTAGAAAAGAAGTGTGTTAAAAGTGTTAGTCACTCAGTCGCATCTGACTCTTTGTGACCCCATGGACCGTAGCCCACCAATCTCCTCTGTCCATGGGGATTCTCCAGGCAAGAATACTGGAGTGGATTGCCATGCCCTCCTCCAGGGGATCTTCCCAACCCAGGGTTCAAACCCAGGTCTCCCGCTTTGCAGGCAGATTCTTTACTGTCTGAGCCACCAGGGAAGCCAGAGAAAAGGCGGCGCAGCATCCAACGCTGATGGCACACCGCCGAGAAGGCATCTTTGAGGCATTTCTCGTCAACCTCCCCCTGCCCTCAAGCGTCAGTGTTTCTTGTTCAACTTAAGACGTCAAGAGAACTGCGTTGGCAAAAATCAAACCAAACGAATTCTTCGACCCACATCTTGGAGGAAAGGGCCGCCAGGTCTCGAAAGGTCGTCCACATTAATAGCACATATTATAACCCCCAAGATGGAGGAGTCTTGATACGACTCTACCTGTTACATCACTGGTTCTGGCAGGCGGCCTTGAACGAATCAGAATCCCAAAGAGCTTCTGGCAGCTTCTATCAGCTGTCGGTCCCATGTGGAACACCAGATCCATCCCACGACTGGGAACAACACTCTTTTTGTTTCCGCCCCCACTTCTGTAGGTTTTACTGTTATCTGAGGAGCCTCTGAGCTATGGTAACAGGATATCCTGCTCTAAGCCTGTGTGGACTGCAGACAAGCCCATGCTCTCCTGAAACCTGTAAATCCCCTCAGAGAGAAAATGCTAATTCCAAGATCTAACACTGCCTCGCCGTGATACTGAACGCTCCTCAGAGGGCAGTCGCTCTGAGTCACTGAAGGAGACATATGGGCTTAACTCCATCATGGCATCCCAAGATGGAAGACAGTCATCAAGCAATTAAAAGGCTCAAAGCACAGACCCAGGCGCTGATAAGCACACACCTCCAGGAAGGGGGTTACTGGCACATCTAGCTAGCGCCTACTTTTATGATTTGAACAGCAGTGGTAGAAATAAGATTTATTCAAACACAATATAGTACAGTAAGGAGCAGAGAAGAAATGCTGGAGGGCAGTTAATAAGAAGGCTCTGGGGGCTTCTCTGGTGGCTCAGTGGTCTACCTGCTAATGCAAGGGACACAGGTTTGATCCTTGGTCTGGGAAGATCCCACATGCCACAACTACTTAGCCTGTGCCCTAGAATTAGGGCTGCAGTTCATGGGGTCACAAAGAGTTGGACCTGACTGAGTGACTGAGTGCACACACACACACACACATAAATGGACGTTATCAGGCTGCCAGTGTCAAACCCCAATTATAATCTAAACACCCCCCCCCCCACACACACACACATATACACGAGGCAACCAGAGAGTGTGTACCTCCCGATCAAAGTACCACCACCAGCTACAAACCATATTTAACCCCCAAAAGAAGAGAAAATGCAATGGAACTTGAGTCAGATCAAACCTATGGGATTAATGACACCAGTTTACATAAATAAAGAGCAGGGGACACAGGAGCATGTGAAATGATGCAATGCACATTCCTGTAGCAAAATCCAGGATCGGGGCAATTCTTTGGGACAAGGAGAGTAGCTTCTTCAACAAGTACGTTGTCAAAAGGAAGAAATAAAGGAAAAAAGAAAAAGGGGGGGGGTAGAGATGAAGAGACATGCTAACCACACATAACCACTAGGTCCACTAGGTGTGGACCTAGTCTGAACCTGGACCCAAACAAACCAGGGAGGTGGGGAAAAACCCACTGGGAAATGGACAACATGAAGAGATTACTACTAAGTGGCACAGGTATTAGTTACGTTTTCAAAAGGAGTCCGTAACTTTAGGAGACATTTATGGACTAAACATGATTCTGGGATTTGCTTCAATAACGTGGTAAAAGCTTGGGCAATGAGGCTCTGTAGCTGTGTGACAAAACAAGACTGGCCATTGTGTAGTTAGCTGTAGAAGTGGGGAGACAGGTACGGGAAGGTTCTCTTATACCATTCTCTTGACTTTTGTGTATGTTTGACATTTTCCATCATTAAAAGTTTATATATAGTACACACACACACACAAACACACACATTCTATCATTAACCCAGAGATTGTGTTCACGGCCAGTTCCCATCTACAAAAATTAACAACGCACATAGGCTTAAAAAAAAAAATACAAAAGGCTCTTTTTTCCTCACTTGGACCCAAGCATAATGATGGATTTCCTTGCTAGCCAGGAAAGTTCACCAAGATAAACAAGTTGAGTTTAAAATGTTGTGAGTCGCCAAACTCTCAGTGAGGTGCCCTGGAAAAAAATACATGGGATATTCTGGGAAGCAAGAACAGCAGAAACTTTTCTGGAGGGAAATCTAGGGTTTCTGCCTTAAGTCGAGGTTGGTAATAAAATCTGAGAAGCCCATTGATATACAACAGTGCATGTATTATCTGTGTTCAGAGTCAGGATTTTGCAGTAGGGGTGGGGTAATCACATTATCGATGCTTACCCGAGGTTTTCCCAATTTCTCAATAAAGCATACCAATCCACATGATGTGATCCAAACACAAGAGCCAGTCTTCAATACCAGAAAAATAAAGAGGCCGTTTTCATCTTATACATGGCCTGTGTAACTCAGAGGAAGGTGTGAGGCCACTTTTTCACCAGCACAACACTGTATTAACAAATAAGCATGGCACAAGCACTCCTGTTTTCTCTCCTTCCTGAGACGTCATGTCATAGCATAGAGTGATCGTGCGCAATGACAACACAGCAGCCAACCAGAAGCTGCTTCGAGAGGCAGTTTCATTTGGAAAGCTCGGCTGGGACACCCCAAGACCAAGTCCAGGTCCAGAGCTTTCCTTCAGGCCACCCTCAGCCTGCATGGGGGAAGGTGGGCATTCCCATAGGCTCTGCCACAGAGTGGGGACCATCCCCTTGGCAGGGGTCATGTTTACCATTGCTGACCCCACACAAGGGGGCTTGCAAAGGAAAGCAGAAAGAGGATCAACAGCATTGGCATTCTCTCTGCAGGCTCATACTCCGCTCTGGCTGCAGGTGTAAACTGACAACTTCCTGTACCGGCTTCTGCTTCCCGTCCCATAAACCTGGAGAAACTGAGGCCACCTTTTTCCAGTCTTAAAATGATGCTGAGGTTTTTCCTGGTGGCTCACAGGTAAGTAAAGAATCTGCCTGCCAACGCAGGAGACACAGTTTTGATCCCTGGTCTGGGAAGATCCCGCATGCCATGCGAACAGCTGAGCCACAGCTACTGAGCCTGTGCTCCAGCGTCCGGGGGCTACAACTACTGAAGCTCACATGCTGAGAGCCCATGCTCCACAAGAGAAGCCACCACAATGAGAAGCCCACACACCTCAACTAGAGAGTTAGCCCTCGCAGCAACAAAGACAGCACAGCCAAAGATTAGTAAATATTTTTTTAAAGAATGACTGCCTACGAGAGATGAAGTTACTTCCTAGCAATGCCAAGGAGAAGGGGTTTTCTTGCACACATGCACACGCAAACACACACACACTGCTGCAGGTAGTGGCAGAGAAAGCAAAAAGCTGACTGCAAGGTTAAAAGCCTGCAGCTCATGCTAAGCACGTGGCCAAATCCCACCTCAGAGGGGACCTGCAGGGGGCATGGCAGTGTCTCAGAGCCAGAAGAGCCAAGCCCTCCAAGCAGGACCCAGCTCACCTTTGTATGGTGTCTCCCCTGGTGTCTATAATACGTCCTCAATAAAGAAGCGGACAAAAAAGTCGTCAGCCAAAGCAATCCTGGGTGAGTAAGAAAGTGAATCTCTACCTCATGCTGAACAACAGGGTTTGATTACCCTTTATGTGAGGCTGAGGTCATCACCTTTGGCAAACACTCACATTCCATGTTCCCTCCTTATAAAGAATGATACATCTGACACGCGGTCACTGCATCTACACACAGGATGCCAAGAGAGTAGCACACTGCCCCTGTGTACCAGGAATTGTAGCCACATGGATTCCCGTCATTTGCTGAAGGCTGACTGTGCAGCAGGCATTGTTGCTGTCCTCGGACAATTTAGCCCAATGGTCACTGCTATGGACTGAATGTTCACGTCCCCCCAAATTCTTGAGGTGAATCCCAATCCCCAATGGGATGCTGTTTGGAAATGGGTCCTTTAGGGGGTTATTAGATTTAGATGAAGTCATGAGGGTGGGGCCCCATGAAGGGACCACTGTCCTTAAAGAAAGAGACACCAGAGACCAGAGCCCCCCACCAAACAACACCACCATGTCAAGACACAGTCAAAAGGCTCATAATGGATTTCCAGTGCCTTGACCTTGGAGTTCTGGCCTCTGGAACCATCAGAAGTCAATGTCTGCTCTTTAAGTCACTCAGTCTAAAGTATCTTGTCAGAGCAGTCGAACTCAGACAACCGCAAGAGAAGAGTCGGCATAGAAGGTGTGAAGCACATGCCCAAGTTCAGCAAGTGAAACCAGGATCTGAATCAAAAGGAAACAGACTTAGAACCAACAGGCATGCAAAACCCCTTCTAGAGAAAACGAATTCTTTCAGACCACCAATACCACCATTGACACAGTAACTATTGTTCACTTAATTTGCTCACGTAATAGAATTCGCAAATATTAAGAACTTTAAAATCTCCGAACTCTCAGTAGGGACAGAGTTCTAATTGCAAAGATGTCAACAGGAGGATGACCTATAGATCAGGCCATCCGACAGAATGTTCTGTGTAGATATATAAGTCGCTCTGTCGTGTCTGACTCTTTGTGACCCCATGGACTGTAGCCCACCAGGCTCCTCTGTCCATGGGATTCTCCAGGCAAGAATACTGGAGTGGGTTGCCATTTCCTTCTCCAGGGGATCACCCATCTGTGAGGATGTAAATAGCCTATTATCTGTGCTGCCCAATGCAGGGGCCACTAGCTTAGTGGTCCTCCATGTGGGACACACGTGCCCTCTAGGAAACACTTGGCAATATGTGGAGACGTTTTTGGCTGTCACAACTGGGTGAGAGGCTGCGACCGGCACATAGGAGGTCAAGGCCACGGATGCTGTTAACCATCTTATAGTGCACTGGAGAGCTCCCACCACAGACAGCTATCTGGCCCAAAAAGTCATGAGCACTGAGGTGGAGAAGATTTGCACTAGACACACATGACTACTGAGCATTTCAGATGTGGCTACTGAGACTGGGGACTAACAGTTTAACTTTATTTAGTTTTAATTAATTTAAATTTTAGAACTAAAACATTGAAGAGACTAAAACTAGTCAAACAGTATACCTGTGGCGGATTCATTTTGATATTTGGCAAAACTAATACAGTTATGTAAAGTTTAAAAATAAAATAAAATTTTAAAAAAAAAGGAATTTAAATGGAAATAGCCTTGTGTGTTTTAGACAGTTAGCTATCAAGAATGTGCACAAATATTCCAATAAAGATCTTGCTTCCCAAGGAAACAAGAACAAGATATCTTCAAGGAAAAGAGATCTGATGCTTATGACTGGTACATAACGAGCATAAATAAAAGCAGAAAGGTGAACACCCAAGAAGCTTTAAGACACACGTCCCAGCATATAAGAGGTCAGCACAACAGGAAACTGCAGGGAAATGCTCCCCCCATCACCACAGGCCACTCACTCTTGCAGGGTCTCCACTCCTTTCTCTTTGTACTGCAGTTCTTGCTTCATCTGGGTCAGCTCTCGTTTTAACCTGGAAAGCTAAAGACAAATGACATATTTTTTTTTCCCAAAAGCATGCTGTGAAAAATGGTTTTTCTACAGTTGTTAGCACTGTCCTCTCAATTTCTGATTGGCTTGCAATTCCCTGGGTCACCCTCTTGCCAGGACCTTCCATCGACAGGCCTAACACACAGCCCTGGCAAAGAAGCCGGCTGGCTGAGACACACAAGGCCCGGATCCCCAAGAGCTTTCTACCCACAGGGAACCCTGGAATCGTCAGTGATTTTCTTTTCAAGGTATTAACTGACATAATGCAATAAGCAAACTCTGTCATGCTTTTTTTTTTCCATCCTCCCTTCCGTTTAAAGTCCCACCTAGGAGATGCCATTGCTCAAAGCATGGCTTTAGGTACCTGGAACTCAGTCGCAGAGAGTGCTTATTTAAAACAGGTGCTGGGCCTCACTCCATGCCTGTGTTAAAACTAGGGGTGGCCTAGAGTTTTCATTTTGAACTGATGCCCCCAGTGTTTTCATGGGTGTGCTAGAATATGAGAGCCATGGCACTCAAAGAGATGCTCTGATTTAGGGACTGAGACACCAGGACCGGAGGCTTGGGCTCCAAGATGTCTCCCATCCCTCCTTCCAGACACACATGACAAAGGCTGAGGGATGGGACATGGTGGTATCTAAAGAACTGGGCACCACTGGGAAGGTGCCTTGGAATCTTCTGGTCAAACACTATGGCAGGCCAATTTCTCTGGGAATAGAGCCACCAGGAAAGAACGGCAGACAGATGCTAAACCTGCTGAGAGTCATCCAGTCCTCTGAGGTTGGGCCCTGACACTGTCAAATCTTTCCAAATGGGGGGTGAATCTAGCCCCTTGAAACACAGAGGGGTACAGGCGATTTTTTTTGTTAGATGGGCTGAGGTTTTAAAATGAAGCTTTTCTCCTCCTACTGAAAAAATAGTAGAAAGTATAACCAAATGTAATAATAATAATTCATGAAATTGAAAATCTTACTAAAATATGAGTGTGAGACACACTGACCATCATATAATGAACCATGATAAGTGATATTATGTACAAATATACACAGGGTTTCTAGTTACGAAAATATTCATTTTACTCACCCTATCCCGACGACTTGCTATCTCTGCCTTAATTTGGTATGGGTCGTACTTTGTATTTGTTGAATATCCAGAGAAGGCTAAACAGAAGGAAAACATAATTTTATAATGGATCCTTTAAAGTAAACAAATACACATAAACAGGAGCTTCTAAATCACTATATTAAGTAATGAATTCCCAGTCTCAGATTTCCAAGTTGGTCCTCGCTCCTAAGAACGTACATCTCACCACCTTGAACCTTGATGTTTGATTTTTCACATGACTACCTTCTACTTGATTCTACATAATAAAATATATAGCTATAGGTAAATCAAAACTCTGTTTACTTCAACTGCAAAACTATCAGGTTTACAAACCACATATACACAGGAGGTGGGGATGGGGGAGGCATGGTTATGGTATAGAAAACTATTCTTTACGATGAAAACAGTACATATAGTATGAAACCACTTTTACTTCCTTTTAAAATGTACACACCATGGAAGTCACTGGAAGGACAGAACTCAGAAGCTGACTGTTCTTCTCCATGGTCTCATTCCAAAAGATTTTATATTTACTCTCTTCATATCTATAGCTTCCACATGAATGATTTTTGACATAGAAAAGGAAAAAAAACCTAAAGATTTGTAAAAAACGAAAAAGACTACTTCCTAGTCACATGCCAGTATGTGGCAGGCTTGAGTGTTCATAGTGTTGGCTCCCCATGAGCTGAAGTGAAGTACCCACACTTTTATTCTAGCAGTTTGTTTATGATGGATGTTCCGCTAAATCAGATCACATAGCTAAATGCTTTCTTCAGCAGTGCAGCACATATGATTTAAAGTCTTGTAACATAAGACTGTTCTATACATCAGTGTCTCTTTTGCTGTCTCGTACACAGGGTCTATAGAACAGTCTTATGGACTCTGTGGGAGAGGGAGAAGGTGGGAAGATTTGGGAGAATGGCATTGAAACATGTAAAATATCATGTATGAAATGAGTTGCCAGTCCAGGTTCGATGCACGATACTGGATGCTTGGGGCTGGTGCACTGGGACGACCCAGAGGGATGGTATGGGGAGGGAGGAGGGAGGAGGGTTCAGGATGGGGAACACATGTATACCTGTGGCGGATTCATTTTGATATTTGGCAAAACTAATACAATTATGTAAAATTTAAAAAAAAATAAATAAAGTCTTGTAACAGACACAGCATCGTGATTACAGATGGCCAATACCTGGGGGTGAATGAGACACGTTCAGCCACCCAGTTGCATGCTGAGCATGGTCAGTCGAGCCTTCTCTGCTGTCTCAGCAACTGGAGCAGCATGCAGCCACTTCTAATTTCTATCACCCGGTCCACTTCTCTGCATCCCTTTCTCTTTATGCTTCTGTCTCTTTTCTCTTAGGCCTTGCAGCTGCAGTGACTTGCTTCCTGTCCCTCCCTGAGCTATGTAGGTTCCTCTTTGATCTGAGAGTCACCGCACATTGATGGAATCTGCCTCTGGGTCATTTTCATTAGTTTCACCTGCTCATAAGAGCCATCTGCAAGGCCACCATCCATTCTTTTTTAAAAAAAGAAACTTTAAACTTTTTATTTTGTTTTGGGATATAGCTGATTAACAGTGTTGTGATAGTTTCAGGGGCACAGCAGAGCGACTCAGCCATACATATGCATGTATCCATTCTCCCCTAAATCCCCCTCCCATCCAGGCTGCCACAGGACAATGAGTACAGTTCCATGTCAGCATCCATTCTTTAACTCCTTTGATCTGGGTAGAAAAGACTGTCATTCAGGTAACTTAGATGCCAACATCTAGAAACTAGCTTATAATCATGTCCTGATTTAATACTAGAGAAGATGGCTCAAGGCCATCAAGTGATTTAAATGGCAAGATTATTTAATATCCTCAAATAGAACCACATCCCAAGTTAATTTGAGCTCTCCAGACGTCTCCTTAAAAAAACAAACAAAAAAAACAGTTCTATGGAATGTCTACTATTGAAGTCCCCATCAGTCAGAATGTCAAATTACTAGAATCTACTGGAAATAAATACCTGGAGGAGCTAAGTATTTGTCAACTTTACCTCAAATGTTCTTATATTTAGAATTCTAATCTCCTCAAAACAGTAAAATGTTTTTAAAACAGAATTCTTTCTTAGATGAAGAACGTCATCCGAGAACCTCCATTTTGCCTGACTTTTTGGTCTTATTTAAGACCAGTAAGGAAAGGAACACTTCAAACAATGATCTTAAAGAGACAAAAATCATTTCTACAAAATCTCCACATTTAACTCCTGGGACGTAAGTTTCCCAGGCCTGAATGGAAGGGACTTCCACTGGGGACCAGATAACAAGCGAATGAGCCAAGGGCTTCCTGACTCCTTCCACATGTGTCCACTTGTCGCCTTGTAGGCAAGGAAGACAATGCCAAACTCTGTCTGCAATTTCATAGGGTAAATTAGTAAAGAGACTTGAAGTACATACACACGGCAGGAGTGATGGGTACAGATGGATAGACACATGGCAACCTGCCGCCCAGTTCTCCCGCATAGCTAAGAGTCCTAAGGCTCTCAGGCATCTGTCTCTCCCCCAGGACACTCAGCCTGGGCCAGTCCTAGAGGGGATCCTGACGTACTATGACATCATTGAGCTCCCGAGTCCACCAATGGGGAGGCCACCCCCACCTTGGACACTGCTAGGTCACAATGGATGGCCTGACTGTTCAGGCCCAGGGGTGTTAGTCTTTTCTGTTACTTATAGATGAAACAATCCTAAATGATGAAAGGTTTTACTTATGGATACCATTCATGTTACTTTTGCTATGGTCTCTAAAACTATACAAATCCAGGGCTGGGATGAGGGAAAAGGCAACTCAAGTACCTAAGACAGTTAGTACATTGTATCTTAACACGCTAAGGAGAGTGACAAACACTGGTGTAACTTTTAATAATATAACTCAAAAGTTTAAAGACAAATTCTCAGTTCCTGAAGTTTGCCAGTAAGTCTAATGGAAGCCATTGCAGAATCCAGGGAAAAGCTCAAAACTCTGGATCCCATTTTTAATGGCGTGTTATTTAGTCACTAAGTCGTGTCTAACTCTTTGTGACTCGATGGACTGTAGCCTGCCAGGCTCCTCTGCCCATGGGATTTCCCAGCAAAAATACTGAAGTGGGTTGCCATTTCCTTCTCCAGGGGATCCTCCTGACCCAGGGATAGAACCTGTGTCTCCTGCATTGGCAGGCAAGTTCTTTACTCCTGAATCACCCGGGAAGCCCTTTAATGGCATGTACACCACAACACTGAGAAAAAGAAACATCTCTCTGCTGAGACACGTTTCCAATCTCAAGATTTAGGATAAATACCAGAGTTTCACCTTTGAAGCTCCCTTCTCATTTGAAGAGTCTGAGTGGGCAGAACTATTAAACAGTTTCAGGAGGCTGTGCAGGCATAAAGCACTGCTTTGGATGATATAAGAAGGTTAAGGCTTAGCAGTGCAAATTTACCTCCACAGTGTAAATTACTATACCTGGCTACAACAATGTAACTTTCATATTAATTTCATCTATTCTCAGAAATTCTTTTTTTTCCCCCTTTGGAATGAGAATTTTATTCTTTTTTTTTTTTTTCCTATTGCACCTTTCTTTTCTTTAAATATACGTATTTTTTAAATTGAAAAATATTTACAATATTGTCATGGTTTTTACCATACATCAACATGAACTGGCCACAGGCATACATATGTCCCCTCCCTCCTGAACCTCCCTCCCCACCCCATCAGTCCAGGTTGTCACAGAGCACTGCCTCTTGTGAGAGATGACGAGTATGTTTCCCTACTTTTATAGACGAAGGCTGAGTGGGCAATGATTTGATCTACATCATGCCATCAGTCAAAGAGGGACTTCTGTCTAGAACGTGGGATCCTGGGGGTCAGATTAGCTTTTCCAACGGAAGAAGAAATGGGCCTCCGGCTCCCCAGTGCCCAAGAAGTGAACTCAGTCTGTGTGTTTAGCGCTCTGAATGCTGCAGACCCCAGTCATTACTTCAGATTTCGATTTCATGGGCTATTAAAAGGGGGAAACGTGTCCGTCCATGCGTCCATCTGTGTCTGTCTCCATCTCCTCTTACATCTCTGGACCATGAGAACCCAAGATCGCCCCAGGCAGAGGCCACGCTTTTCAAAGAGGGTAGTCCTTGTCCAAAGACATCCTGTGAGCAGACTATGCCTTCAGACCAGGTGCGCACCTCCAGGAGTCAGCACTGCAGGCACCTGCTCGAGGGAGCCTAGGAGTACTCGGGCACAAAGGACAGCAAGCCTGGACAGCTGCCGTGCTGACAGGCAGTAATTACCAGAGCCGACCAAGACGTGACTATAATCAGGCGAGGCCAAATGAAGAGGGCACGACCTCTTTCTTAAAGGCACCATAAGCAAAGGGACAAAAAAAAAAAAAAATCAAATGAGCCCACTCAGAGGCAACTTATACAAGTAACACAAGAGGCCACTGAATCCAAACCAAGAATTCCCTCTCTCAGGCAGACTGGGAGATCTGATGGACATGTGAGCTCGGCGACAGCCTTTGAGGTTGAGTCCTGCCAACTAATACCTGGGAAGGTGCTGCGTGAGCCATTTTTCCCCTGCCTGCTCCAACATGCCCGTGAGCAGGAAGATGAAGGGCTGAACGGGTGGACGGTGGCCCTTATCCCAGGCTAGGCAGGAGATGAGAAACCCTCACCAGGGAAAGAAGGCCAGATAGTCTTTGTGGGATGGGCCGGGAGCCTCAGAAAGAATGCAGGCCAAACTGAGGACTGATAAGGTCAAGCCTCTCCAGGCTTGAGCCAGGAATTCAGGGCAGGTCAGCGCTTTCTCACCGGAGATAAGGCTGACTTTTTTTCCCAGGCACTGAAGAGACTTTTGCTGGAGGATTCTGGGAGATCCCAGGAGCCTGGGGAACAAACAAGTCATACTCCTGCCACTGGAAGAAAGAGTCATGATCAGTGGATCTCAACTCTGGGAATCCCCTGGGAAGCTTTTTTTTTTTTTTTTTTTAAAGTGTCTGGCCCCAGTCAAGGCCAATTAAATCCAAATGTCTAGGGGGTGGGAGTAGGGACCAGGCTGTAAGATGTTTTAAAAGCCCTTCAAGAGCTTCCTCCAGTGCAGCCACAGTTGAGAACCACTGTGTGACAATTCTTCTGCAAAGAACCAGATAGTAAATATTTCTGGCTTTGTGGGTCATACTCTGTCTGTCTCAGTCCCTCAGCTCTGCTCCTGTACCTGCTACAGACAATGGTTAAGTGAATGGACCTGGCTAGGTCCCAATAAAAGCTTATTTACACAACACCCTGAGTGCCTAGGATTCAGCCTGTGGGCCAAACTTTGCTGACCCGTGGTTCAGACTATAATTTACCCCAAGCAAGAATTCTTTCCAAAAGGTCCTGCAATGGTCACATACTTCATCGGAATGCAGCTGGAGGCCAATTTCTCAGGAAGAATGAAAAAAAAAAAGTTTCTGAAATAACGAATGTATTTAGTGTTAAAAGAAGATAAACAGAAAAACATACTGCAATGAAAAAAGTAGGAGAAAACACTACAAGATGGAGCTGCAGAGAAAGTACTTGGTGTGTCTCAGAAACTGAGTCTATGGTAGAGAAGTTCAATGGCAGGGCTCTATAGAGCATCACACAGGACCAGGGCCCCTGTCAGCTAGTTCCTGAGCACAAAGAACTATAGCTGACCTGGGCTCCTAGTCTCATGGGGACGTGTCTGCTCAAAGCCAGCAAAGCAGACTCTGCTTTGGTCAGAGACAAGAAAGGTTAAGGCTTGGATATTCTCAGACACCAGATGGCCCAATATTGATGTGAAATTTTTCCTCTCCAACAAACAAGAGTTTTATTGTGGACTTCCATAACTCAGGGGGAAATCTGTGAAGGCTGTGGAAGAGAGTGTTTGCTCTCCCCCATGCCCTTCTGCGCCAATATTAGAAATGGCTGTTTACCTTTATTGCCTCATTTCCCCGCTATAAGCAGCCGTGAGAGATAAATTGTGTCCCCCCAACACCAGGTGCTAAGGAACTCTCTGTTGAAAACTAAACAACTAGTCTGGCTATCCCACTGTGGGCCATGAGGAAATCGAGAAGTAAAAAGCACCCTGCCTGTCACGTGTCCCTTCAGGTGCTGTGAAATTGCCAGACGACCTGTCAGTTTACAGTCGGTCCTTATTTCCGGGTCACTTGAACAATGGGAGGGCAGGCTGTTTCAAAATCACATGATCCATTCTTCCAAGCTGACTCTTCCATGTCTCCAAAATAGTATACACAGCACTGATAACTAGCTCCACCAAAAGATCTGGGCTCAAATCCAAGGTCTACCATTCATTGGAGGTGTAACCTTCAAGAAGATCAGTCTACTGAATATTTTTTCTTGTGTATACAAGGAAAGTAACATCACCATGTTACAATGCTTCATGATGTTGCAGTCACAATTCAGGAAAACACTAGGCCATTCAATGATGGTTCCTTTAGTTTGAGTCACTTCCAATGAAGGACGTTACGGGCGCTAAGTCCCAAGGTCCTTCTGCTGCCAGTACCTAAGCAAAGAGACACCTCCCTGCTTTGGATGATTAACAATGTGAGTGATCTGGGCTATGTGAGACCTGTTGGGTGGCCAACAGGGGCCCAGGTATGCCACGGATCCTGCCACCAACAGCTCCTGACATGGGCCCAGACCTTACAGAGGTCTGGGCTGTTATAGCACAAGCCACCAGAATGACTGTCTTGAACTTGAGCCTGTGGCCAGAAATAGTTTGTCTGAGTCATATGTAACAGAAGTAGCCTCAATGGAGTTCAGGTTAAATGGCAAATTGAAGGAGCTTGGTGAAAACCCAGGAACAGCAGCTACTTGATAAAATGCTTGGATTAATTCCTAGATTCCATTCACAGTTTTTCTCCCTGAGGAGACAGGCTCTAGGAAGAGCCACTGGCATTTCCAGCCCTTCATGAAAATAGGGAGGCCCCACCTGGCCTCCTCTACTACATGAGTAGAGGCAGAGATGGAGTCTATGCAGTCACCTCTTGTGGGTTGGGAGGTGGAGTCTCAGGATCTCAAATCAACACCACAGAGTCATCACCTTCCTTGACTCAATGTTTCTTCATACACGACTTTAAAGACAGCATGTGGACTGTTACTTTTTTACTGGGCATTGATAAAATTTTACAGGGCACGGGAAGAATGAAATTACCTGCATCTCCCTATTTCCCCAAATGTCTGGGGAGGGAAAAGTCCATGGAAATACAAAAACTGATGCTGAGGGATGTCTCAACTCCAGAGGACTACAAGTCCTGGATGTTTTTATGCTCTAGGCTCCGCGACGCTCCGGGAGTCTTCCCCTCCAGCTGGGTGTGGAATCCCATAGGCTGCAACTAGGTCTTCCTATATTTGCATCAAGGGTTCCAGTCCTGAGTCCCCACATGGTCTGCAACTGAAGTCCTGGCTACACCATTACAGTAACCAGTACATAGACATACCTCCTCTCTCCCTTTAAATTATTTATTTATTTTAGGTTGTGCTTGGCCTTCGGTGCTGCATATCGGCTTTCTGTCATTGCAGAGAGCGGGGGCTGCTCTTCCTTGAGGTGCGCAGGCTTCTCACTGCGGTGACTTCTCTTGTGATGAAACACGGGCTGTAGGGCGCATGGGCTTAGTTGCCCTGCGGCATGTGGAATGTTCTTGGACCAGGAATGGAACTTGTATCCCCTGCATTAGCAGGTGGATTCTTATCCATTGTACCACCAGGGAAGTCCGACATACCTTCTCGTCATCTAATTTTTCCTTTCAATTGCTGGCAAGAAACTTCTTACCAGGTTCTTCTGTTATGTTCTTTTTCCATTCAATTCTTAGCAAGACTGATGGGCAAGTCTCTTTGGAGACCTAACCAAACCTGACCAGTTGCCTGGGAAGAAACACTCTATTATGTTGAATCATATGAAACTGACAATAACTGACCCTTTTTAAGCTACAAAAGTGACAGTTTTATATGGCCCAACCTACTTCTACCAAGCAACTTTTGGAAAGGTTTAGAATCACTAACTATACTCTCAGAAACAGTTCTAAGCCACTGCTTCAGCCAAATGCAACCTGGAGGCACAATTCCACGAGATCATTTAAAAGAGACCATATGCTGAGCCATAAAGTTATCTCAATAGACGTCAAAAACTGAAATCTTACATAGTCTAGTCTCTGACCACAATCAAATTAGAAATCAACAACATCACACATTTAAAAAGTTCCAATAGCTTACTTTTAAAACAATCCATGGGTCAAAAGAGAAATCACAAAGAAAATGAGAAAATAGTATGAATATTTGGTTCATAAAACATGAACCAAAATTTGTAGGATGCAGTTAAAGTAGTACTTAGAGGAGAATTTATACCTTTAGAGGCTATGTGAGAAAACGAGAGGTCTGAAATCAATGCTCTAAGCTCCCACTTTAGGAAGGCAGAAAAAGAAATTAAAGCCAAACTAAGCAGAATGAAGGAAAAACTAAAGAGAACAAATCAATAAAAAAAAAAAAATTAAAAAACGATAAAAATAGGGGAAGAAAACAGAAAACCAAAATCCAGTTTGCTGTAATGCTACATAAAATCGATAAAGGTTGAGCTACACTGATTAAGAAAATAAAGCACAAATTATTATTATCACAAATAAGAGAGGACACTAGCTCAGAGTCTAGACATTGAAAGAATCACATGGGAATTCTATGAAAACTTCAAAAACTTGACAGCTTGATCAGCGGTCAGCAGATTCCCTGTAGGCCAAATTCAGCTTGTTTCTTATTTTTATACTTTTTATCAGAACAAACCACACACGTCATTTACATGTCATGTCTGGCTGCTTTTGCAGTGTAACAACAGGGTTTGGTGGTTGCACCTGAGACCATATGACCTATGGTGCCTAAAATACTCACTATCTGATCCTTTACAGAAAAGCTTACTGATTTTTGGATTAGATGAAAGAGACAAATTCCTTGAAGCACACAAACATCAAAACTGACTCAAGAAGAAACAGGAAAACCTGAACAGGCCCATGTCTATTAAAGGTAATGAATTTATAGTTACAAACATTCCTACAAAGAAACAGATGGCTTTTCGGGTGAATTCTATTAAACGGTTAAGAAAGTATCAACACTGGGCTTCCCAGGTGGCTCAGTGGTAAAGAATTTGCCTGCCAATGAATTAAGTATCAATACCAATCCCACACAAACTTTCCAAAAACTGGGGAGGAGGAAACGTATCCCAGTTCATTCTGGGAGGTCAATATTATCCTGATACCAAAATCAGAGAAAAAGATGACAAATAAAGAAAATTAAGAAGAAACCAGCTTTTCCTAAAAACTAGCATGGAGCTGACCCATCACATTCTGATGGACAGTAAAACAAACAAACAAACAAGAAAAAACCTAGTACATACCAAGAGGTGAAGGGCAAGAGATGAAGCAGCCTGGAAACTACACACCATCATACCTGAGCCTGCAATCTTTCATGGTACATAGAAACACAGCTACCTAAATTCCTGCTACAGGGGGCAAACTCCACCCTCACCGCTCTCTTCTCCACAGCTTGTATGGCTTATTCACCTTCGACAGCAGTTGCAGTAAAAAAGATGTCTGGCCCCCTCGCCTCAACTCCATTCTGACCTGCAACACAGGATAAACAAAGCTTTGAGCATGTCTTTAACGTTCAAAGCTGTGTCACCAGGGCTACAAGCCTGGCAACATGGCACTCACGTCACAGGTAAGTCCCTCCAAGTCTCAACCAGATTTAGGTTTTTATAAGATAAAATCTAGTGGTACCAACTTCATACACTCTCCCCAAGCTCACTGCCACTGGATGAGTCACAGCCACGCACATCTTCAGTGGGCGGTTAAGTGTGACAACTCTGTCGAGAATGGACTGGCTCAGGCAGTGACTGAATGGGTCAGAAACCAGAAGCTTTGGCTTCTGAGTGATTCCTTCTGTTCCTGTGCATCTCCTGAGTCCTAACAACAGGAGCCCAAGCTTGGCAGGCTCTGAAACTCAGAGAGGTTCCCTTTGGAGAACATCAGTGTGCATCCATCTTACTTGGGCAGAGTTCCCTGCTTTCCCCACATTATACTGAGTTTCTCCACCTTCAGTGTCTTGCGCAAGAAAGGATGCTATAAAGAGACAGGGGCCTGACATGCGTGGAGGCTCCTGAGCAATAAAAGCATCGTAAGGAATTCCCCAGGATCACCCCAGACGAGCAGGGGTCTCCGGGGAAGCCCTTTTCCACGCTGACAAATGTGAGTCGGGAGGTGGTTTCATGTCACTACCTGAAACTGTGCTTGCTTGCTTTCTCCCTGCCCCCCCTCCCTACATGGAAACTCCAGAAGGGCAGGGGCCTCTCCTATCTCAGCTCCACCGTGTTGAGTGGGCACCTGACAAACACTTGCCAATGGAGTGGTAGGGCATGACCATTGGATGCGGGCATGGGAGGCTGACTACCTAACAGTAGGCGATCAGACACTTTACGCAGCTGTCTTGCTCAACTTGCGCCCAGGGTCTCCAGAGACTAGGGTCTGCAGAGACCTGACTCTGGAAGCCCCACGTGCTCCTGGAGGGGGATGCTCAACTCACAGCTGGTGTACGAGCGGCTGTCGTCCTCACACATCTTGTGCAGCTGCTGGTACTCCTCTTGGGCCAGCTCGAAGCGCTGCTGCTTAATCTGGTAGATTTCTTTCTTGGCATTGAGAGCCTCCTGGGCTACAATTAAATATTCCTTTAGCATCCGTTCCTGCTCCCGTCTCCACTGCTCTCTGGGATCCTCAATCTGGGTCAGCTCTGAAATGGAAAGGGGAAGAACATGAGGGTCTTCCGAGTCCAATCTTTAGGCTGAATAATTGTGCAGTTATGTGACTAATCAATACAAAGTTAATGACTGACCATGATGTACATCATGGAAGCATCTGTATGCTGAACCCTCCCAGAGTTGGGGTCACCTCCTATCAACACAGCCATGCCTGGGTCGAGAAGAAAGCTCTGTAGTTGCGTAGGGGAAGACGATACCAGACAATTTTTTTAAATTAATTTTTTTAAAGTTTATTAAAGTAAAAAAGACAGAAAGCTTCTCACATAGACTTCAGAAGGGAGAGGAAAGAGTGCCCCTTTAATTTATTTTTAATTAGAGGATAATTGCTTTACAATGCTGTGTTGGTTTCTGCCATACAATGTAAATCAGCCATTAGTGCACATATGTCTCCTCCTTCTTGAGCCTCCCTCCCACCTCCACCCCATCTCAGTCCTCTTAGGTTGTCACAGAGCCCTGGTTTGAGCTCCCTGCATCATACAGCAATGGCAACCCACTCCAGTACTCTTGCCTGGCAAATCCCATGGACAGAGGAGCCTGGTAGGCTGCAGTCCATGGGGTCGCTAGGAGTCGGACACGACTGAGTGACTTCACTTCCACTTTTCACTTTCATGCATTGGAAAAGGAAATGGCAACCCACTCCAATGTTCTTGCCTGGAGAATCCCAGGGATGGGGGAGCCTGGTGGGCTGCCGTCTCTGGGGTTGCACAGAGTCGGACACGACTGAAGCATCTTAGCAGTAGCATCTTAGCATCATACAGCAGCTTCCCACTAGCTATGAGTAAATGTTGATGGACAGGAACCCAAAGGAGCCCATCACTCTCAAACTAAGAGATACATACAACCTTTCTCTCCCTGCCTTTTCACCCTGGGCTGCTGTTGCCTCTGCTGTACCTGGGACTGGCTTGCTCCCCTTCTCCTACCTCCCATGCCAGACCAGAACTTTCTGCGTCCTTCGTGGATTTCCTATAAATCCCCCACCTGCCGCTCTGGCTCTGTCATTCAACCAGCTCCCCAAAGGGCTCACGTCTACCTCTGGCTCCAACCTTTCTCCCGAGTGCACGTCTCTTCTTTCCCCCTGCCTCCAAGAGGCATCATGTGGACGGACGCAAAGTACTTCTGAGTCACTCGTCCAAAACAACTCAGTCTCACACAGCGCCCTTTTGCTACCCAAACCACAGCAACCCAAAGGAAGCCAAACTGACGAGCACCTGCTTCTCCGCCTGCCCCCTTGGAATGAGTGGCTTCATCTTCATCGACCCACTAAGCCAACCGGGAACTTACCCTCAGAGTACACCTGCCCCTCATCCCTCACGCAGTCTATTTCATGGGCACTCCAGAACTGGCCATTCCTGCCCCTGTGTATAATAGTGACTGATGCCGGGACGTCCCTCCTTCTCCCCTTAGTTCAATCAGACTCTCAGAACCTCTCTCCCAAAACACCTGCCTGCCTTATCCCACCAAAAGCCATCCTCTGAGTGCTCGCCACAGTCACCTTCTCAACTCTGCTTCGGATTCTATACCACGTGAGCCTCTTTTAAAGCACAAGGTCTTACCAGGGCATGATGAATGTTCTGGAGTTAGACAGAGGTGATAGCTGGACAACACTCCATGCACCCAATGCCACTGAACTGTACACTTTTCAATGGTGAACCTTACGGTCTGTGCATCTCACCTCAAAATGGTTACAAATGTAAATTCTATGTAATCTCTACTCCCACCCCCACCACACACACACATACACAGGAGCACTCACTAGGATGTTTAAAGTAAGTTTCTTTTGAAATCTCCTTCGAGAAACATCCCCTATCCTCTTTCACAATGCTAGCCCAGGGCCCCTCCTGGAAAGCCTCTCTGGGTCTTAAAAGAAATAAAAAATAACAAAACTCAGGGTCCTGATCTAGCCCTGGAGTTCAGACCTGGGTGGGAGGCAGGGGGAGGCCACAGCTGTTTTAAGTGCCCAGATGTCTCTGATGATAATTTAGGCATCAGACTTACTAAGGTCGACAGGCATCGTTCACACTCTGTCCAGGGCCACGGGTCTTGGGAACCCCGAAGGTGACCAGCCCAGGGCCCCTCTGGTCCCTCACTGCACTGTCAATCTGCGCAGTTCCAACTTAACATGTGACTCCTCAGGTTCTCTGTCTTTAAAGAGCTTTCCCCTTACATCTGTGCTAGTAAGAGTTAAGATTCCAGGGGAGTGTCCTTGGTAGTCCAGTGGCTAAGAATTCTCCCTGCGATGCAACGGACATGGGTTCAATCCCTGGTCTGGGCAGATTCCACATGCTGCACAGTAATTAAGCCTGTGCGTCACAGCTACTGAGCCCATGCACTACAACTACTAAAGCCCCTGTGCCTAGAGCCTGTGTTTCACAACAAGAGAAGCCACTGCAATGAGAAGCCTGAGCACTATGACTAGAGAGTAGCCCCTGCTTACTGCAACTAGAGAAAGCCCACATCCACAACGAAGACCCATCACAGTAAAAAAAAAAAAAAAAAAAGAAAAATTAATAAATAAATCTACAGAAAAAAACAGCTTGATTCTCAGGAGCAAGTTTTCTGGAATGGGGTCTTTGGCCCATTATCACAATAAAAATCTTTCTTGTCTTCAGGGAAGAAAAAGAAGTTGGGTTCTCTGAAGGTGTCAGAGAGAGGAGGTGGCATGACCCTGGAGATGACGTCTTCAGCCACATCCTCCATGGTGCTGGGTCACCCCAATTATACTCAAGGTGGTTGGAAGAAAGTCCTTGGTGATTACTTGGTTTCCAGGTTCGTGGCCATGTCTAGTGTGTCATATCGAATCCTTAAGGGTGGATCCTGGGTCTCACTTTCCTGAGTGGCCAGCATGCAGGGGTGCTTTGTAAAACTTGCTGTGACTCAGTGAGCAGGCGAGAAAGGCACACCCACAGCAAAGAAGGGGACACAGCAGGAGGAGAGCAGGGTTTACGAGAGACAAGCCAGCACAAGGTGGTCCTAGGCCTTGGCAGGCTTTCCAGAAAAGTCATGTAAGGCCAATGCCTGTGCCGTTCAGTAACGCCACCAGGGCCTGGAGACAGTGGAGCCCTGACCTGAGGGGAAGGTGGCCCAGACGGCCAGAAACTCCAGCCGCATGCAGCCCTGAGGTGCTCGGCAGCCAGGCCAGGGGAGCGTGGCCCCTGGGTGCAGCCTTGCTAAGCACCACATCCAACCTGTCAGCAGTGGATCCGCCTAAGAAGGCCTCCTGCCCATGGGGTAACCACCGCGGAGGGCGGCAAGGCTGAGGCCACACTCACCCCTCTGCTCAGGCATTGGGTAAGAGCCAAATCACTGCAGGCTGAGTGCCTGAAAATGCCCCCAGATACCACCAAGTGTCCCTTGGAGGTAACGCCAGCCCCAGATGAGAACCACTGCTCCCAACAATTCTACAGAGAAGGCTGGCAGGGTCTAGGACCTGTGATTTTAGCTGTGGTCTTTATATTATTTTCTCCCTTCCCAAAGCTCCAAAAGATTTGGCACATTACAGTTAAAAATCAAAGGGATAAGACAAAATGAAGTTCAGATAATCATGTGGGCATTTACTGTTCCAAGAACTTGTAAATTCCACTCTGCAAGAAATACTCTCCTCATTTGGTTAGCGATTTCTATTACCAGACTGCCTGGGAAATTTATAAAATTTATTCCTTCTATTAGGTATTCAAACTCTGCATTCACCATATTCCATGCAGTCCTGGGCAACATACAAGCCAACGTACAATCGCTTCAATTTTTGAACAACTCAGCTAATGAAGACTTCAGATGACATTTATAAAATCCATTTTAATGCTGTGTTGGAGAGTAACAATTGTTTCACTCTACAGAAAGAGTTCCTAGCATCTGTGAGATCAACATGAAAACTCAATCATATATAACAACCCAAGCGTGGCATTCTACTTACTATTTATGTGGTCCATGTAATAAATTCCAATTTGTTTATCATATACAGTTTCCCATCCTAAAGGAAGTTCATCCCCAACACAGTCAGCAAAGGTCAATGGCTTTGTTATCCTGCAAAATAAAATTATGAAAGCAAATGTGAAAGTGAGGTCAATTTCACCTAAGTTTGCTAAGCGGACTCTAGAATTTGGTTTCAATACAAAATTCTGTATCATCTTAACAAATTGACTGCTTTTGTTCCAACTATTTGGTTGGAAAATTAACTCACTGACTTTGCCTAAATAATCATCAGTAACAGTATCAGTATACTCACGGTTAAAAGCATGACTATCCCACAACGCAACCTTAATACCAGTGAAAACAGATATTGACAGTTACAAAACAGGTAAAACAAGCATCTTCGAAGCTGTATGCTTAATGAGTTGATGACAATGGAATGTGGCTCTGCCACAACACGAGAGCACCTATGTTTTGTTCTTATTCTCTGACAAGTGTTCCCCGGTCTCAACTTTCGGTTTCTGTACATTACAGTGTCAATGTATTTAAAATGTATTTGTAAGTTTCCTCTACACCCCAACCCCCACCGGGCATAAGCAAAGGAGTTAAATGTTTACCACTGACCAAAGGCAAAAAGCCAAACAAGCATGGTAATGATACAAGGAGATGCCTACTAAACACTGCCTGGATTCTTTACTCAGTAGGAGTCAGAAACTGCAAAGGATCCTCTTTGTTTTCTGGCGAAAAACAACAAAAGCATATTGTCTACAGACGTTTCTTCTTGAAGTCAATCTGATCCAGGAAAGCTTGGCTTGACACAGAGAGATAAAGGAAAGGTTTTCCAGATAAGTAGAACCTCCCCCTCCCCTACACCCCATGATCACAGAGATTGACAGGACAGCTGTGGTATAAAACAGGCCACCCCTAAAATTGTCTGAGTCAGGGCAGCTATCTATTCAGTTGTCTCTAAAAATGCACAGTGACTGGTATGCATGAGAATCTGATAACCTAAATTTCACTAACTCAATCTTCCCACATCTCTGTTTCAGTCTCTCGCCCCAGAAAAGTGAGACACCACAACCACTGCCAAACCCCACAAGACCAGTATGAATTTTGAACATGTTATTTCCCCAAACTGGTTTGACAACAAAGTTCTGTCTCTCTCAGCAGCTTTTACAAACTGATCAACACCATCAGAACAACGCTGCTTGGTCTCATCTTCATTTTAAACATATGGTTTTAAGAAGTTAGGAGTCAATATCAAAACAGAAATATACATATAGAAAGTAAAACACATCCTTGGAAGTCCTCTTAAATACAATGCGCTCAAAACCCCACAACATCACAAGATGAGCCTACTGCATACCCTCTGTCCCGGCCCCAAACACCACCGTCCACAGCACAGTTCCTTTACAGGTAGGGAATGGGATAGTGGTGGCATGGTTCCAAGTCAAACAAGTAACGGCAGGGTGTTGTGCATGACTCAAGTCCTGAATGGGACCAAATCGCAACACAGTGTCACCTGAAGATAGAAACTGAGTTCTGAGCACATCTCTGCTATTCTAGATTCATGCATAAGCCTAGAGAAAATGGCCAAGCACAGGAGCATTCAAAGCATTTCTTATATATATGACCCCATTTAGTCAACAAACATAGGTGGGAAGCTTGCTCTTCCAGCGCTGCTGAACCCCGCTCACTTAATTTGTGTCGTTGTTGTTGTTGAGTCGTTAAGTTGTATCTGACTCTTTGTGACTCCCATGTACTGCAGCCCACTAGGCTCCTCTGCCCATGGAATTCTCCAGGCCAGAATACTGCAGTGGCTTGCCATTTCCTCCTCCTGGGATCTTCCTGACCCCGGGATCGAATCCGTGTCTCCAGCACTGCAGGCGGATTCTTTGCCTGCTGAGCCATCAGGGAAGCCCCTGGAGGATGTGTCATCCTGATAAATAGATGGATAAATCCGAACAGCAGATTGAGAGAACGATGACCCTGTCTCAACTGCCTTTGACCCCCAGCACCTGGCCTAAGAATAAGTACGCTGCATTTTTACAAACCTTTTGTTCATTAAGGGAAGGAGGATTAATATATTTTACAGTAAAGAATCCACCTGTCAATGCAGGAGACACAAGGGACATAGGTTAGATCCCTGGGTTGGGAAGATCCCCTGGAGGAGGGCATGGCAACCCACTCCAGTATTCCTGCCTAGAAAATCCCGTGGACAGAGGAGCCTAGCAGGCTACAGTCCATGGGGTTGCAAAGAGCTGGACATAACTGAGCGACTAAGCACACAACACAAGCATTCTCCTATAATCAATAGATACATTATTTCCTAATAGATATATTATTTCCTAATTTCCACTAGTGTAAGTATTCATGATTCAACATTTCAACAATTTCTCAAATAGTCGAACAAACAGTTTCCATGTAAGCCAGAAATCCTACACCTATGTGTATACCTAAGAGAAACAAAAATATATATCCACCCAAAAGAATGTCCACAGCAGCATTATTCGCCATAGCCAAAAGATGAAAACAACTAAGGGCCATCAACTGATGAATGGACAAATAAAATGTGGTCTATGGATGGAATGTGATTCAGTCATAAAAAAAGAATGAAGTACTGGCAAACGTTACAATATGGATGAACTTTGAAGTTACTGTGCTGGGTGACAGAAGCCAGACACAGAGGCTATATGCTGTATGCATTCATCTACGAAAAATGTCCAGAACATGCAAATTCACAGAGACAGAGGGCAGATCAGTGATTTCAGGGGTTGGAGATAAAGTGGGAATGGGGTGTGATTGCTAAGAGGTTAGGCTTCCTTTAGGGGGTAATTACACTAAGAACTAGTGAATGGCATGCTTTAAAGGGAGACTTCTATGGTATACATGAATTATATCTTCATTTAAAAAACTATGACGAAGGGAACATCTCTGTGCATACAGCTTGTAAACTGTATTTACAATAATTTTCTTTGAAAGATTCCAGAAATAAACTTACAGGGTTAAAGGATATGAAGCTCTTTTCTCTTTATCGTAAATCCAATGTAAAATATTCAGATAGTAAAATATAAAGCATAGGAAATAAAAGCACCCATGATCCAGAAGTCCCGGATTGATGGTTTAGCTTATTTTCCTACATTTCTCCACAGCTGACATCACACTAGATACAATTCTACACGCTCATTTTTTTTCCCCTCATGTCCTTTAAGTCTCTGTCACCATCACTTTATATCATGTGAGAATCTTCTGCCACACGCAGTGAACTGTAACTGTTTTACCAGGAACCTCAAGTCATCAATTTAGGCACGTTCCAATGTTCTGTTCTTTCTTGTAAATAATGGATGTGAGCTTATAGCAAACGCTTGATGCACACTGCCAAACTGCTTTAACATCAGCACATGCTCCTAGCAGTGGAATAAGAAATGGGCTTTCTCATCACCCTGCGGGGATCTCTTGAATACATTTGTTCAAGGGCTCAGGACAAACCTGGACGGCACGAGCATGCTTCACTCGTGGAACAAACAGGTATGGCGCACAACATAAGTGCCCCGGGATTTTCAGAATGTGGAGGAGTTGGGTGATGAATTGAGGGGCTGGGCACTCAGTGTTCCCCAAGGCGAAGCCCCCATGTGGTCATTTCTCCCCAGTCTCCTCCTATCTGAGCAACATTGACCCGGAGTCGCTGACTTCCCCAGTTCTCAAACAGCTCTTGTTGGCCTCGGCAGAGGAAATGAATACGTTTTGCTGGTTGTTCTTACTAGAGTTGGTCCACAAGAAGGGGGAGAATCTGGAGGACGCAGACATGGGCTTCTTTTTGTTCCCTTTTGCCTGCTGCATCCTGTAGGGCTCTTTAAGAAGTGGCACTGGGGGGTTTCCCTAGTGGCTTAGTGGTACAGAATCTGCCTGCCAACACAGGAGACACAGGTTTGATCCCTGGTCTAGGAAGATCCTACACGCCACAGAACAACTAAGCCCCTGCGCCACAACTACTGAGCCTGTGCTCTGCAAAAAGATAATCCACCATAGTGAGAAGCCTGTGTGCCACAACTAGAGAAAAAGCCCATGGAGCAACAAAGACCCAGCATAGCCAAACATAAAACAACAACAACAAAAAAGAAGTGGCACTGGGCCATCTCAGTCACTACCAGTTCCCAGAGAAACTGCCGAGAAACCTTGGATAAGTCATTCCTGCTTTCCCTGGGCCTGCCTCGGTTTCCTAATCTTTAAAATGGAGGTGATCTGATGAATCTCATGGGGTGCTGCTGGCTGGGTGTGGCCTCCTGAGTTACAGCACGGAGACCAGCTCCATCCACTCCACCTCCTGCCTCCCCCTCCACCTCCAACAGACTTGCTTCAGACTGTACTAGTCTTCTGCTGTTGTGACCAACTGCCACAAAGTAGGTGACATTAAACAACATGTGTCATCCTTCGGCTCTGGAGACTGGAAGCCCAGATTGATTATACTGAACTAAAACCAAGGTGTCCATAGACTGCATTCTCTGGAGGCCCTAGGGAGAAGCTGTTCTCTCTCGTTTTCCAGCTTTGAGACTGCTGGCATCTGTGATGGCTTCCAGCATCTTAAAAGCCAGCCACGGCCAGTAGGGTCTTTTCCAGGATGCCTTCCCTCTGCTTCTCTCTATTCTGCTCATAAAGCCCCTTGAGATTATATTGGCCCAGCCAGATCATCAAGGATCACTCCCCACCAATTCCAAGATCCTTTATTTAGTCACATATGCAAAGTCCATCTTGCCATGGAAGGCAACATAATCATAGGTCCCTGGGAGTAGGATGTGGACATCTGAAGAGGTCATTATTCTGCCAAGCAGATAGCCACCATGAGACTGCAGCATGACAGCGAGCAGGGCTGGAGCCCGTGGCCCAGCGACTCAAAAACCATGCATTCTTCCCTCCCAGTGGGGCTCAGGGGGCTGGAATATCTGACATCAACTACCTCGAATTGCAGGAAAATAAAGGTGAGCAGCAGAAAGTGAGAGCAGGGAGAAGTGAGCAAAGTATAATCATTGATTCTTTCTTCTTCAGTCCATGAAGGCAAATGAATTCATTTGGATGATATACAACCTTCTTAATGGTGACTTTTTTAAAAATTGAGGTAACCAGGTGGCTCAGTAGCAAAGAATCTGCCTACCAATGCAGCAGACCCGGGTTAGATCCCTGGGTCCAGAAGATCCCCTGGAGAAGGAAATGGCAACGCACTCCGGTATTCTTGCCTGGAGAATTCTATGGACAGAGGAACTTGGTGGGCTACAGGTTCACAAAAGAGTCGGACATGACTAAACAACTAAACAACAACACTGGCTTAAAACATTAAATACCTTTCCTATGTACATTATATCGTGACTTCTGTATACACTCCAGCACACTCACCACCAAAAATTTAGTTTCCATCAGTCACCATCCAGTTGACATCTTTGAATTTAGTCCTTCCCCCACTCCCTCCCACTCTGTTCTCTGTATCTATGTGTAAACACCAATTCTGAACACATTTTCTTTATCAAAAGGAGACCAGAGTAATCCTACAGGACCTTTGCGAAACTATCCAGTCTCTTGGAACAAAATAATGTTTTGTTGATGTTGTTGCACTAGGTCTCTCTCTAGCTGTGGTGAGCACGGGCTATTCTCTCGTTGCAGTGCACGAGCTTCTCATTGTAGTGGTTCCTCTTATTGCAGCTGAGTAGTTGAGGTTCATGGGATCTTCCCGGACCAGGATTGAACCTGTGTCCCCTGCATCGGCAGGCAGACTCTCATCCACTGTACACCCAGGGAAGTCCAAGATAATTTGTATAGTTTCCATTCAGGCTTGTATTTTTTTTTTTAATATGCAATTCAGAGAGTATACGATTCATGTCCACTTCATTCCAAACCAATCCTCAAGAAATTTACCTTTTCTGATATACTTAGCTTACAACAAGTTTCAGAGCTCACCCAGACCACGGACCCAGGCTGTTTGTGATTATTTACTTGGTAGTAATTGGATTTACTTGCATTTTTTTACTTGGATTTTACAGGTATTTACTTGGATTATTTACCTTTTTTGCAGTGGTAGCGCTTCTCCAACTTTAGTGGTATATAACATTGACACCCGAGAGCAGGGTTCTCACTGAGCACTGAACAGGTCCCTGAACTCACGGAAATTACACAAAAACGTTGATGAGCACAGTCCAGAGCTGTTGGATGATTCCCTGAGATGGTGGTCACCCCCCCAAAAGTTGAGAAGCTCATTTCTTTATCAAGTCTAGAACAGCAATGAATGTACCACAAGCCCGCCACACTAGTCCTAAGAAGCCACTCAAAAAATCACATTTATTAGTTATTTAGAGTACACATATACTTGATTTGGCAACTGTATCTAGTCTTAATTCTAGAATTTAGGGTAAAGAGTAATCATACTTGGAACTCAGACTAAACACTACAATTGACATTTCAATGAGTGACCCAATTTTAGTGATGAGTCTTAGAACTGTTCTTGAATTATATTTGTGATTTCCTTGTTAAATGATTGTTTGCTTAAGAATTTTTAAAAAAATTACATACTATCTGTCTTTTCATTGACTCAAACAAAAAAAACTAACACTTACAGTTCACAGGCAGATTCCCAGGCTAATCTGAAGAGCAAACAGCTCCTCAAACAAATCTTGGGGGAAGAGGAGACACAGGTTTCATGAATAGCAGTGAATCCACAAGACAAATGATCACAGAGAATCACATGCAGGTAAAAACCTTTTCCCCCAGTAGCACAAGACTGCAACTGCAGGAGAATTCCAGTCTCCACCATCTTTGATTTAAAAAACAAAAGCCCACCAGCAGACTCAATGTTTCAGTGGCAACAAGTGTTTCCACTATCTTTGATGCCTCAACCAGATATATCTCACTGAGATTTGTCTAAGTGTCATTCTGAGGGACCAAACATCATTTAGGGATGCATTTGTCTTCCTGAACCTCTGCATGCAAAGCCAGGTAGCATGGTGAACGGAAGGGAACAGCTTTTTGCAGTGGAGAAATGGGCTGGCTAGCCTGAAAGGAGGTGGAACCTGACCACAGTCAACTCACTCAAGTTAAAAAGTCACTGTTACTGAAATCCCAGAGGGGGTATCAATTGGGTCATAGAACCCCCTGAGAATCATGGCAAATGCAACTTTCATTAGCAACAATAAAACAGTTCTGCTTGGTCAGGTGAGCCAACATTTAAAGGCTGCTGCTGCTGCTGCTAAGTCGCGTCAGTCGTGTCCGACTCTGTACGATCCCATAGACGGCAGCCCACCAGGCTCTGCCATCCCTGGGATTCTCCAGGCAAGAACACCGGAGTGGGTTTCCACCTCCTTCTCCAATGCATGAAAGTGAAAAGTGAAAGTGAAGTCACTCAGTCGTGTCCAACTCTCCGTGACCCCATGGACTGTAGCCCACCAGGCTCCTCCGTCCATGGAACTCCTCAGGCAAGAGTACTGGAGTGGGGTGCCACTACCCTCTCCGTATTTAAAGGCTACCCTCCTATACCCTCCTATAAGTCCACTTTTGTTACCCAAAGCAATTGAGTAGGAACAAGGCAAACATTTCCACCAAACCTCCGCTTCATCTTCCTCTTGGGCTCACAGAAAAATCACATTCTCCAGCCTTCGTGTAGCTGAGTGGAGCCCCATGACCAGGCTCTAGCCAATGAGTTTCAGGCAAAGGTAATGTACACCCCTTCCAGGCTTGTCCCATAAGCTCCTGGAAGGACCCTCCATGCTCTCTCACATCTTTTCTCTGTCAGCCAGAAACAAACAACTCAGCAGAGAATGACTGCTATAGTCTGAATATGTGTCCCCCAAAATTCATGTTGAAATACCCAACATGATGGAATTAGGAGGTGGGACCTGAGGGAAGTGTTTGGGTCATGAGGGTGCAGCCCTTGGGAATAGGATTAGTGCCCTTATAGAAAACCCTAGAGAGCTCCATAACACTCCCACCTTGTGAGGACACAATGAGGAGTTGCTGGCTCTGAACTATGGAGAGAGCTCTTATCAGAACCTGACCATGTTGGAGCCTTGATCTTTGATCTCCAGCCTCTCAAACTGTGAGAAAAACATGTCCGTTGGTTACAAGCAAACCAGACTGTGATATTCTGTAACAGCAGCATGGGTGGAGTAAGACAACAGCAAAACCTGAGAAGCTGAGAGAACCAAGCCATGGAAGAAGTCTGGGTGGATCAAAGAGTCTGAAGAGCCCCTTCTCCACCCTGATAGGCCACATTAAATCATTAAATTGACATGAGCAACAAACTTCTATTCTGTTAAGCAACTGAGACTTTGAGTTGTTTGTTAGAACAGTCAGCTAACTAACACATCTGGAGATCTGGAAAAAGGAGAGAAATACTCAGAACCTGCAAGAAGTCTGAACATTTAACCTTATTTGGTTATGTGAGCATCGTTAGTGATTCAGAGCATGTTAGCCAAGTATAGGGAGATGGCTGGATACCTTATCCTTCTCCCGCCATGGAGCCTGGAGAGGGAAGGGTTAAGCAGGACCACTGTCCATATTTCTGTTATTGACAGCACTTACCACTTTGTAATCACACAGGTTCACACACTGGTGAACAGAAGTCACAACAACTGAAAAAGACCACAAACCGGTGACTAAGTAAGTGTAAGGTTCTTCACAGTGTATGTTCTGTTAAATCACACTGACAATGTGTGATTGTCACAATGTGTCCATTGTCCACAATGGATGGACACTGCCACAACTTGTAAAGATGTCATGGGAGAAAAAAGTCCAACTGAGGCAACTATATTTTTAAGCACTTACTAGTGAGGACGAGCCTGGGCAAATGACTGTTTGGCTGTGCCTCAGTTTTCTCATCTTTACTATGGGGTGGTGGAGCTGAAAGGCTGTAACCAATACAAAGATTTGGGGCACTTATTACATACTGCATAAACATACATTTTCCTTCCATGCTATTTTTTCCTCTAAAACCTGGGGGAATGTGATCATTATTCTCATGTGGCAGTATAATACTGTACGAGTGGAACAACATAGTTTAAAATCCTGGGACTGAGGTGCTAGAATGGAGGGGTGAGCAAGAGACTGTCTTTCACAAGCCTCTGGGGGGGATCTGGAAAGAGCCAGGTTCCTAAGAGCATAAAACCTCTGGCAGGGAACTGCTTCCCTTCCCTCAACACCCACTGCCCCCACGCCCCTGGCCCAGTCTGTCCACCCGCCTGCCTAGCAAGCTCTGCTTGAACAGCAATTCTCAAACTTGGAGCACTCTCTCTCTTTCCCATGCATCCCTCCTGCCCTCTTCCTGCTCAATCCTGTTCCATCTTCCAAGATTTGGTGCAGATCCCTCCTGTCCAGGGTCTTCCCTGGTAGATCAGATGGTAAAGAATCCACCTGCAATGCAGGAGATGCAGGTTCGATTCCTGGGTGGGGAAGATCCCCTGGAGGAGGGCATGGCAACCCACTCCAGTATTCTTGCCTGGAGAATCCCATGGACAGAGGAGCCTGTTGACTGAGTGAGTTTCACTTTCACTTTCCTCCTGTCCAGACCCAGCCCACTACAGCAGGAAGTAAGCTGTCCTTTCCTGCGCCAGCCTCAGCACTTCCTCTCTCCTCCTGGGACATTTCCTAAAACTCTAAGTAGAACGTGGTTATCTGCTCACACGGTATCTCCCAGAGCATTTGTTTCCTCTGGGCAAGACTGGCACCTCCTCTGGCTCTGATCTGCCCCCACAGAGTTCCAGGGCGTACCCACTAGGTACTCGGCTGCACACACAGGGTGAGTCAGACACAACCCAATCGATGGTGAAGGCAGCCTACTGCCCAATATACATCCACACTGCTCAACAGCTGTTCTCCCACATCTTTGCATCCACAGAATATGCTCATGAGCAGGTGTGCAGATCTGAGACTGGAGAGACTGGATGCAAGGGAGAGGGTTGCTGCGCAGTGGATGCAGGCTTCCTCTTCAGGGCTGGGAGGGACAGGTGCTTGGGGTGTGTTTACCAGAGCGCCAGGAAAGGCAGGCAACTGCATCCTGGATGCGCAGTGCTAACAACAGAGAGCTAGTGTGGGCTGGAGGGCCCTCACTGGAAGACCCAGAGTCAGCTTGGGGCCTTCCAATCTGCCACAGCTGCTTTCCTCCAAGCCCCTGGTGCCCACCCAAACCAGCCCTCAGAACCTAGCCCACTCCTGATGGACCCCAATGGCTCCTCCTCCCTGGGCTCCCAACCAGGCTGGCTGGCCACTGGGGAAAAGCCCAGCCCCCCGGGGTTCTAAGCCGGGGGGCATGGAGAAATGATGACTCCCAAGGGTCTGATTTCTGGAACCCGCCATTTACAAAGAGGAACCAGGAGAGCAGGCATTCCAAAATAAACAGGCAGAAAGCAGATCCGAGGCTGTCGGGGACTAGAGTGGGAAAGTGGGGGGTGGAAGATGGAAATGTTCTAACACCAAATTGAGGTGATGGTCATCCAGCTGCATTCAGTCACTACAACTCATTGAACTACACTAAAATGGTGACTTTTGTGGTATGTAAATTGCTGTTGTTGTTTTGTCGTTTGCCGTGTTGGACTCTTTGCGACCCCATGAATTGTAGCTCGCCAAGCTTCTCTGTCCATGAGATTCTCCAGTCAAGAATACTGGAGTGGGGGACTTCCCTGGTGGTCCAGTGGCTGAGACTCCAAGCTCCCAATGCAGGAGGCTGAGGTTCCATTCCTGGTCAGGGAACTAGATCTACATGCCACAACTAAAAGCTTGTGTGCCACAACTAAGACCTGGCATGGCTAAATAAACAAATAAATATAAATCTTAAAAAAAAAGAATACTGGAGTGGGTTGCCATTCCCTTCTGCAGGGGGTCTTCTGAGATCAGGGATCAAATCCACATCTCCTGTGTTGCAGGTGAATTCTTTACCACTGAGCCACCCGAGAAGCCCCAGTATGTAAATTACACCTTACTAAAAGGTATGTTAAAAAATAAATACACACATGCACTGAGACTCCTAACAAGTACTTCATTTACAGTGGGAAGAGACAATTTCAGGATTCGAAGTCATATGAAATTCTGGAGAGAAGGAAAAAAAAAATCCAAGGACACACGTGACTGTCATCTCACTCATGTTAAGCTGTTATCTGGTGATTTTGATTCACACATTCTAAGTCATGGCTGATCAACGTGCCAGAAGTCTTCCAAATAGCTAAACATATTAAAACATTCTCTAAACCCATCATTCCCAATCCTCTGTATTTGAGTCACATTACTCAACATCATGCTTGTGCTATAGCCACAGCCCATTAGTGAGCTCCGAAATGGACAGAGTAAGTCCCAATCAGTGTTTTGGTTTAAAAAGAAAATACTGGAGCATATCACACTACACAAGGGTAGGACGGTACATACTATGTCATGAAACTTTTCTTTCTGTTGCACATGTGACACAAATGCTCTCCTACTTTCTGGAGCAGTCAGCAGTACTTGGAAAGGCAATGCTCCACGATATACCTACAGGTGAGTGTATCCAGTCACACAAGGACCACCATGCTCAATGTGTAGGGCTGCCGCCCACCAGCCTGCAGGTTTTGCAGACACCACTGAAAGTGTACAGCCACAGCCATGAGCCCACATTGTGCTCAGGGGGATGGGAGAAACCTTCCTCAATCAGCACAATGATTTTTAAGAAGGTGGGCCCATTATCACCACCTCCATTTTACCTAGGAGGACACTGAGCTCAGGGATGTGCACCTAAGAACTGGTGAGACCAGGAGGAGATTCCTGCACAGGTCACCGGGGGCTCTCTGCACGTCCATCAAGTGCAAAGAAGGGATTCCAGGCAAGAATAAAGCTGGGGCTGGTGCACTGGGATGACCCAGAGGGATGGTACGGGGAGGGAGGAGGGAGGGGGGTTCAGGATGGGGAACACGTGTATACCCGTGGCGGATTCATGTTGATGTATGGCAAAACCAATACAATATTGTAAAGTAATTAACCTCCAATTAAAATAAATAAATTTATATTAAAAAAAAAGAATAAAGGGTTCCTGTCAGCCAGGAACCACCATCTCTGAGGAAAATACTAAAAATTAAGATGCTGAATAAGCTTAATAAGAATAAGCATGCATGCATGTGTACTTAAGTCACTTCATCCGTGTCCAACTCTGTGTGACTCTATAGACTACAGCCTGCCGGGCTCCTCCGTCCGTGGGAATCTCCAGGCAATAATATTGGAGTGGGTTGCCATGCCCTTCTCCAATAGGTCTTCCCAATCCAGGGATTGAACCCAAGTCTCTTATGTCTCCTGCATGAGCAGGTAGGTTCTTTACCACTAGCACCACCTGGGAAGCCCAAGGATAAGGATATACACACCATATGCAGATTTTCAGCAATCTTTATCCTTCTTACTCTCCTGACAAATTGCTAATGATGATTGCTCCAAAGAGACTACAGTTTGGGAAGCTAATGACCATCTTCTTATTTTTAATATGACCAAAATGATAGAAGAGGAATTTAAAATACTCCTCGAAAAAAAAAATACTGTATTATAAACTTTTGGTTCTTACTACTGAGTACAACAGACAGGAAGGGATATTTAAAAATCAAAAGGGGAGGTTTTAAGGAAGGATTTGGGAAAAAAAAATAGCAACAATTGACGGAAGAAGAAAATTCAACTGAAATAGGAGAGGAAAACCCCACTGGCCAAGGAGAGCAAAGAGGCCCAACAATAACATTCTTTAGAAATGGCATCACATGGGGAGGCGACTCGGGAAGGTCTGGCCATCCTTTCGGCCCAGGCACACAGTGACGGAGAAGGCACACGACTCCAGACTCTCTGATCTGTGTCAGCTTTGCAAATACTGCCAGCATCAAGCTCTTCCCTGAGCCTTGTTCCCAGTTGCAGAAGTCCTGCACCAGGCTCCTAAGAGTAATAAATAGCTCAAGGATTTTATCACCCACCCTTTTTTGCATTAATTACCACCAAAAAGTAAAAATAAAAAATAGATGCACACACAACCTTTTGCATGTGTGCTCAGTCACTAAGTTGTGTCTGTCTGACTCTTTTGCAACCCCATGGACTGTAGCCTGTCAGGCTCCTCTGACCATGGGATTCTCCAGGCAACAATACTGGAGTGGGTTGCCATTTCCTCCTCCAGGGGATCTTTCCAACCCAGGGATCGAACTCATGTCTCCTGCACTGGCATGTGGATTCTTCAGCAGTAACTTAACGTGTTTTCTTTTGGGAATGAGAATTCCATGTTTTATAGATGCCCCTTCGCACATATCAGCATCTGAATCCATGAATAAAAGCAGAAGGGAAAATGCCTGAACATCTAAAGTGTTCAGTCACCCATCAAGCTCGGATGAAGGAATACGTGGCAGCTAAGGATGTGGGGACTGGCAAGTTCTTGGTTCTTTCAGTTCTTCAATCTCTTTGGGAATCTGAGACAAGCCATCACTCTCCTCCCTAGAAAAATGTGTTTACACATATACCCAAAGAGCTGCCCTCATATATACACAAAATGCTGCCTGTCTGGGAAGTCCAGTTTTTGGAACCCTGTACCCAAAGCACCTCACCCAAGGGCAAGAGGCGAGAGAGCGCCTAGTACCAACTCTTGGGGTAAAGACCAGTTCCAGCTCTAGAGAAAGGAGCATCCAGGCCACTTCTGATCTTCCAAGGAAGACAGGAGACCTGCCCAGGCCTCGTGCAGGTGGGGTGAGAACAGGTGAGTCACAAGGAAGCCTCTGCTGGAAGGCATGGGCCCAGCCTGCGTGCAAGGCTGCAGTTCACAAGCTGCAGGGAGGCCTGAGGAATGGAGGCGGGGCATAGACATCCTATCTGCTTCTTGGGAGGAAAGTCCCTCAGGCTACAGGGAAAGTGGACAGCAGGAAGAGGGAGAAGAGGTGGGAAGGCTAACAGGAGTCAGCACTGCCATTGTTTCCGGGTTCCTGTTGGGTTCCCCCCACAGGGACATCAGGAAACACGGAGCTGAAGGTCTCGGGGCAGCCGGGGGGCGGGGGGCTGGGGAGGTGCGCCTCTGCACTAATGTGGGCCCACCCCGTGGGGAAACTCATTCTCCCTGCAAAGGTTCTACCTCGCAGGGGCTCGAGACTTCCCAAGGAGGCAGGATGGGGTATCACTGTCTCTACGGCAGCATCACTGGTGGGCAGACACCAGCGGGGAGCACAGGCACGAGCAAGGCAGGCTGGGACCACTGGGCTGGAAGAGAGTGTCCAGGAACTAGGAAGAAATACCCGCCAGACTGCAGGCACTAGGGCAGAGGCTCTGCGCATGCTCTGCTGGACACTGGCTGGGGAGCTGGGGTCAGGCTGGGCAGGACTGCTGGCTGCTGAGAGCAAAAACACAAGGCCCACCTGCATCCAAAACAGAAAGCTACATCTAGGACAAGTAATTCATGTTTTTTTGGAAATACAAGTTGTTGTTTTTTTAACTACTTGTTGGTGCACATCTCCTAGACCTAAAGCCACCAGCACTTGGCACCTGAGCCCACCTGGTTAGAGCTCGGAGATGTCACCCCAAACCACCCTGAAGGTCAATGGGGCCGGTCCCTGGATTGCTGCTTCCCATCATGCGCCTGGGGTCTGCTTCATGATGGCAGAGGGGACACAAGTGAAGGAAGGAGTTCTTCCCAGGACCAGAAACCAAGGAAGAGCAATGGGCTCCGCCTGCCTGGCTCTGGGACATCCCAAGTCTTAGTCGCTCAGTTGTGTCCGACTCTTTGCGACCCCATGGACTGTAGCCTGCCAGGCTCCTCTGTCCATGGGATTCTCCAGGCAAGGATACTAGACTGGGTTGTCATTTCCTTCTCCAGGGGATCTTCCTGACCCAGGAATCGAACCCCGGCCTCCTGCACTGTAGGCAGATTCTTTACCAGCTGATACCTGGGGCATCAAGGCCCAGCAATCCAATCGCAGAGAATGAGACCACAAAGAGCAGGCCTTATCCTCCCCAAAAGCAGTCCAATGCTCTCGACCCTGAGATGACCTTAACCCATCTTCTGACTCCAAGGGTCCCCAGCCCCCTTTCCCTGCAGAGGCCATCTGACTGCAAGTAGGGGCAATCCTGCTCCCGAGACTCTGTTCTGAATCTTCATCAAAGGGTAAGTGTCTTCAGATGCCCCCACCAGAAATGTCACAAAGTCAAGGATCCTAGAAGTCCTGCCTCCTCAGTACCTGGCACAGACACTGACCCTATAGTAGAAGTGCACTATGCTTAGAGGGATGGAGGGAGAAATGGAGTGATAGGGAGAGATGGAAGGATGGAGGAAAGGATGGATGGAATGAAGGATGGACAAAGGGACTGATGAAGGGATGGATAGATGGATAAACAGTTGGATCAGTACATGGGTCAATGGAAGGAAGGAAGCAAAGAAAGATATACAGAGGGATGGATGGATGATGAACAGAAGGATGGAGGGAGAAAGGGGGGGATGAGGAGATGAATTCGTCTATACAGATTAGTGAGGAAGAAACTTCTAGCAAAGGAAGAGAATGGAATGAGTTAAGGGAAAAGTCCATCTTCCTATCGGGTCTCTCCTACAAGTCAGAATTCCCAAATCAGGCCCCCTAGGACTTATAGGCAAACACATTCCAGGCAGGCTTAAGGGGCCAGAGGGCAGCCCCGTTCCTTCATGTCTCAATTAGGCTTTATTTCCTTAGACTGCTTTCCTAACTGGGATGCTGGAAGGTAACAAAAGAAGGAGCTGAACTCAAACCACACACCAATCAAGGAGAAGTCACCTCAAAATTTGCTATTGATTTGACTCTCAGCGAGGCCACTCTGAGAAAGGGTGGGTGATTTGAGGGTGCCCTAGAGAGGGACATTCCTGCATCATCCATGCAGGCAGCCACTAGCCACAAGTGGCTAGCTATTGAAATTAGTTAAAATGAAAAGTTCATTCTTTGGTTGCACTGGTCGTGTTTTAAGCATTCAAGAAATATGTGCAGCTAGTGGCTGCCATACTAGACAGGGCAGACATGGACTATTCCTTATCCCATCATTACAGAATGTTGTATTGGACAGCACTGCTCTAGACAGTCACAGGGGAGCACACTGATGTCTCATGGGAAGGAGACTGGGTGAAAAGGAATAGAGAGAAGCAGCAGACAACAGCTCACGGAAGTATTTTCCCCAAGCAGCATATGTTTTAAGGTTCAAAATCTTAAAATACATTGACACTCTTTGGTTCACTAATCCTACCAGTACAGTGATTCTCAATTAAGGGTCACGGTGCCTCCTGTGGACACTTGGTAGTGTCTGAGGACACTTTTGGTTGTTACAGGGGTGGAGGGGACGTGCTACTGAGTCTGGAGAGCGGAAGTCAGGAATGTTGCTACACCCTCTACAATGCACAGAGCACCTCCCCCACAAAGACTCACCCAGGCCAAGATCTAAAATAGGTGAAGAGCTTAATGTATACAGAGGGGCATCACAGTACTATGTACAATAACAGGAAAAAGGAAACAAGCCAAATGGCCAACAATAGGATGGGATCCAATAAACTACTGCCCAACAACAATCATAAAATAGTCACTGGGGACCTGCCACATGCCAGGCTCTGCTCAGGCAATGCAGATAATGGTGGTGGTTTAGTTGCTTCAGTCATGTCTGACTCTGTGCGACTTCATGGACTACAGCCTGCCAAGCTCTTCTGTCTATGGAATTCTCTAGGCAAGAATACTGGAGTGGGTTGCCATTTCCTTCGACAGGGCATCTTCCCAACCTAGGGATTGAACCCACGTCTCCTGCATCGAAGGTGGATTCTTTACTCCTGAGACACCAGGGAAGCCCAACGGAGCAAACAGCAAAACAGAATTCCCCTCCTTCTGAGACCTACCTGGAATAATGTTTAAAGTGTGTTTAATAAGACACTGTAATAACTTGAAAGTGCTTTGCCTACTCGTCAGGGAGAAAGAGTGGGTATAAAATTACTTGATATATGACCACATTTTAGTTTCTTTATTTACAAAAAGAAAAAAGATGAGCTAGAGAAGACACCCAAACACAGCGGCAACTGTAGGTAGAGGGCTGGATGGGACTGTGGCATGTCCATACCAATAAAATAAGCCCTTTCTGTCTATTCATTCTATTATTTTTCGAGAGCTTGATATTGAAACTCCAACTAAACGTCTTAACTTACCTGCTTAAAAAATAATTATAATACATAGTGGAACTATACACAATTTTGTATTTTTCAAGTCTCCTGTAGATGTATTATCATACTTTCATAATTAAAACAATAAAAAATAAATTAAATAAAATATGCCTCTTTTTTCAGTATAAATCTGTGCCCCGGCGTCCCATACCGGGGGGTGCAGTATAGGGGTATAGATGCTTTATAATATTGTATTCCATTCTTTTATGAATTCTTCCCAGGTTCCTCTTCTCTCTGTCTAGAAGGGCAACCAGGCAGCAAGAGCTGGAAGGACATGACTCCAAGGCTGCCCCGGGGCCAACTCAGCCTGCAGGTGACGTTCTGTCTGGTGTGCAGTAAGAGTCCTGGGGTCATCTACCAAAACTCCAATGGATTTCCAGCATTTAACCTCAGGAGATTTGGTTCCAAACACCTGAATTTCTAAGTTTCTTGAAAATTGGAAGAGCTGGCACATGCAGATTATAATCCCCAAAGACAAAAATGGCTAAAGCTGATGAGGGCCATCCCCTGAGGAGGGGCACCCACTAGCATGCCACAGTGCCCACCACTCCCTGTTGTCTCTGACATCTGGCGGTTTGGTTGGGGACCCAGCAAGTGGTGAGTATTTGAGGCTGCAGTCACCCTACCAAGGTGAGATGTATGGGTGGGAAGACCCTTGGCAGAACATGGTCCCAGCTGCACAGGGAGCTCCTGCCATGCAGAACCAGGCACACTGCTTGGATAAATGATGCTCATGGTCTCAGGCGTGTGATCTTGGCTAAGGATGAGCAGGCCTGGGGACCCCACCCTAGGAGAAGCTTTATGAAAACTGTACAGTGCTATTCATCTGTTTAAATACTCACTGCAGGAAAGCTATCTAAGATGCTAGGCGCCAGGAGTTCTCCGCCAGGAATTCAGCTCAGTCAGGGAGCAAATAAATAACAAATCGTTACTACCTGACAAACTCCCTCAATGGTAGGGGCACAAAGAGGGCGATGGACGCTCAGGGAAGAAATCAATGCAACAAAAACAAGTGGTTTTCACGTTCAGCAGAACAGCAAACCCTGACCACCAGTCACTGCTCCCAAACAACAATACGACAGCATTTGCATTTGTACACAACAATACAAAAGCTCGCTATTTCACCTTTCTCTCCCCTTTAGAAAACTTAATGTTTCTGGTTTCTAAGGTGAAGGCTTATCTGCCAAAATTTCATGACGGGGTTGCAATCATCAGCAAACATTCATTTATTATTGTGAACAAGATCGAGTCCAGACGACAGTGGATGTTCACAGTGGCTGCAACAAGATCACCCGGGACTTCCAGATTCACCCCAGAAGTCAGACCTCACTGATTTTTCAGGGAGCATGAGCAGCAGTACTTTTAAATACTCTTTAGATAATTAGCACTTGAAATCCTTATACGAGCTTGAGCCATCTCCTTTAAGTATGGCTCTCAAAGGTAAATAGTCATCCATCTGGTATGGGGGGAGAGGTAGCGGGCATCTCCATGAAGAAGGAAGTCAGGAGGTGAACAGAGTAAGGAACATGATCAGTTACTTTAATCAGCATCTGCTTCTCAAACTGAGAGTCCTACACCTAGAACATTTAAAATATCTTTATAACTCAAATAATTATTTATTCAGCCCAGGCGTGGGAAACAAGAGGGATGAGGGCAGGCTGGCAAAGACGAGAGAAAGGGAAAGCGCCAGCCAAATACATGGACTCAAAACATTTCACGTGTTCCCCATCCTGGAACACGTGTATACCTGTGGCGGATTCATGTTGATATATGGCAAAACCAATACAATATCGTAAAGTTAAAAAATAAAATAAAATATAAAAAAAAATTCAAAAAACAAAAAAACAACAAACCATTTCACAATATTGCACGTGGTAACCAGTAAAATACCACGCTCACCCCAGGGTCAGTTTCTCCTTTTTCAGAAGGAGACAACGATTCTAAAACAGGCATCAATTTTTTTACTTTATTTATTTTTCATTGGAGGATACTTGCTTTCCAATACTGTGTTGGTTCCTGCCATATATCAACATGAATAAGCCACAGGTTTACGTATGTCCCCTCCCTCTGAACCTCCCTCCCACCTCCCACCCCATCCCATCCCTCCAGACTGTCATAGAGCACTAGCTTTGGGTTTCCTGCTTCATAACAGCAAATTCCCACTGGCTCTCTCTCTTACATATGGTAATTTACATGTTTCTATGCTACTGTCTCCATCGGTGCCAGCCTCTCCTTTCCCCACTGTGTCCACAAGTCTGTTCTCTGCATCTGCATCTCCACTGCTGCCCTGTAGACAGGTTCATCAAGACCATCTTTATAGATTCCATATATATACATTCATACACATTTGTTTTCCTCTTTCTGAGGGACTTCACTCTGTAGAATAGAGTCTACGTTCATGTACTTCATAAGAACTGACTCAAATGTGTTTCTTTTTATGGCTCAGTAATAACTGTCTGTATGTACCATGACTCCTTTATCAATTCATCTGCTGATGGACGTCTAGGTTGCTTTAAAATTGGTACACAGAGTAAGTGATAAGCATGAGATGGAAGGATGGCCAGGAGATTATTCCAAACGCTTTCCTTTGCCTTCTTTCTAAGCATGACCATGATGAAGCACTTGAGCGGAACGATCCTATAAAAACTGCCAAGCTAAATATACTTTGTGCCCGAACTTGGAATTTATAAAACACGTGAGCTTCTATGGAATTGAATCCTTTCAAGATGACCTTTCTTCTGCCCATCAAAATCTGTTCTTACGAGTCCCTACGCTGTTCCCAAAGTGTGCATGGAAATAAGTCACTTTTGACCAGCAGAAGACACGGGGGGCCGGGGGGCTGGGGATAGCCTGGAACAGAAGGTACAGGAAGGAAGAACATGGCAGAGCCTCAGCCCCTAGGAACCCAGGGACAAGACGGGACCCACCAGGGTGATAAAGGATGCTGCGGGAGACACTTCCATGTAAGCAGAAGAAGAGATTCTGTGATACAGAGAACCCCAGGGAGTGTGCCCTCTCTTGCCCCCACATCCAGCCTCCTATCAGATGAGAACTTCCACTAGAAAGCTTCACCAGCCGGACTTCCCTGGTGGTCCAGTGGTTAAGAATCTGTGGTTTGATTCTTATCGAATGCAGGGGACATGGGTTTGATCCCTAGCATGTGAAGATTACACATGCCACAGAACAACTAAGCCTGCCCACTCTAGAGCCTGTGCTCTGCAACAAAAGAAGCCAGTGCAATGATAAACCCATGCACCGCAACTAGAGAGGAGCCCCAGCAGCAACAAAGACCCAGGGCGGCCAAAAATATATAAAAATAAATCAAAAGTTAAAAAAAAAGCTCCCCCAACCACCCCACAATCATCCCACCTTCTCAGTTTTGAGCCAAGCTCTCGGGCTCCTTCAGAATTAAGGGTCATGTTGTTCAGTCCCTCAGTCGTGTCTGACTCTTTGCGACCCCATGGACTGTACCATGCCAGGCTTCCCTGTCCTTCACCATCTCCCAAGTTTGCTCAAACTCATGTCCATTGAGCAGGTGATGCCATCCAACCATCTCATCCTCTGCCACCCCCTTCTCCTCCTGCCCTCAATCTTTCCCAGCTCAGGATCTTTTCCAGTGACTCGGCTCTTTGCATCAGGTGGCCAACATATTGGAGCTTCAGCTTCAGCATCAGTCCTTCCAATGAAAATGCACAGGTCATGAGGTAGGGGGAAAACAGACTGACAACAGAATCTTTCTTCAGAGTAGCACAATGTTCCACATTACCCTGATTAAAGCAGAAATGCTGCAAGCAAGCACCAACAGTGCGCTCTGGATGAGAAGAAATTGGAAGGAAATAATAAGTGTACAGCTCAGCATCTCACACGCGAGCTGAGGTGCCCTTCCCATGGGCAGAGAAGAAACAGGCAGATGAAATGTCACCTCCCAAGAGGCCTGACAATATAAGTCTTGGTGGTACTTCAGGGAGGCCAGGCCATCCTATGATGTGAGTGAGCATATGGCTCTGCACAGAATATTATTTTTTATTGAATTTTTTCTCTTTCTTTTTTATTTCTTGAATTATGAAACTGCGATAACACATTTACAGGTACAGGAGACTTGGAAAATACAGAACAAAGTTATATATAGTTCCCCTATATATTACAATGATTTTTTAAGTAGATAAATTTAGATTTTTAGGTGGAGTTTCAATATCAAACTCTCAAAAGTTAATAGAATGAACATACAGAGAAGTAGAAGGATATAGTGGACCTGAAAAGCACTATGAGCCAGTTTGATGTAATTGAGATTTATACAATTTTCACACAACAGTAAGATACAAAAATTCTATTCAAGTTCCCACAGAATATAAACTATCTGCACAGAATATTCTGGAGAACAGGAAATAGGTAGCTGATGCCAGCTGATCTTCTACAGACCTGCCGGATTCTCTGCTTTGATGACACCAGTCCATTCATACACAGAGGAGTCTGGAGGGCTACAATCCATGGGGTCGCAAAAGAGTTGGATACAACTGAGCATGCATGCATGCACTATCCATGCAGCCAGGTTGTCAGTAACCTTAGTTAAACTACTATTTCACCAGGTAGCTATCTGTTTGAGGGGGAAAGAGGGGTTATCAGAACCCCCTGGATAGGGGGCAAAGGGCTGCACTTTTTTTATTTTCAGAAAGTTTCCCAGGTGTTTGGAGGTAGCACCAAGAATCACTGGTCCAGATCAGTGGTTCCTGAGCCTGGTTGCTAACTGAACTCACCAGGAGAACTTTTCAAAAATGGATACCAGTTGCAAATCATATACCTGACAAGGGTTCAGTATTCATAATATATGCGCTGTGTGCTAAGTCGCTTCAGTTGTTTCCAACTCTTTGCAACCCCATGGACTGTAGCCCGCCAGGATTCTCTGTCCATGGGATTTTCCAGGCAAGAGTACTGGAATGGATTTGCAACGCCCTCCTCCAGGGGATCTTCCTGACCCAAGGATTGAACCTGCATCTCCTGTGTCTCCTGCATCGCAGGCAGATTCTTTACCACTGAGCCACTGGGGAAGCCCATTCACAATATATAAATAACTCCCAAAGTTCAACAACAAAAAGGCAAACAACCCAATGGGCAAAAAATGGGTGAAGGAATTGAAGAGGTATCTCTCTCCAAGATACACAGCTGGTCAACAAGCACATGGATAGAGCCTTATCATCCTGAGCCATTAGGGAAACACACACTAAAACCACAACAAGATACCACTTCACACCCAATAGGATGGTCACTTTTTCAAAAAGCAAACAAAAAATAACAACAGAAAACAGTAAGTGTTGGTAAGGATGCGCAGAAACTAACCCTCATGCGTTGCTTCTGTAATGTAACATGGTATACAGCTACTGTGGAAAACAGTTCTATGGTTCTTCATAAAGGTAAATATCAGATGACCGCATGACCCAACAATCCCACTCCTAGGTATACACCCAAGAATACGGAAAGTGGATACTTGAGTGTCACAGCAGCACCACTCACAACAGCCGAAAGGTGGAAGCGACCCAAATGCCCATCAACAAAGAAAGGGGTAAACACAATGTGCTCTACTCAGACAATGAAATGGGATTCAGCTCTGAAAAGGAATGAAGCTTTGATATGTCTGTGGCTTTCCCTGGTGGCTCAGTGGTAAAGAATGTGCCTCCCAATGCAGGAGATACAGATTCGATTTCTGGGTCGAACAGATCCCCTGGAGGAGGACGTTTCACATGATATACTCTGCATGTAAGTTAAATAAGCAGGGTGACAATATACAGCCTTGACGTACTTTTTCCAATTTGGAACCAGTCCGTTGTTCCATGTCTGGTTCTAACTGTTGCTTCTTGTCCTGCATACAGGTTTCTTAGGAGGCAGGTCAGGTTGTCTGGTATTCCCATCTCCTGAAGAATTTTCCAGTTTGATTCACACAGTCAGAGGCTTTAGCTCCTTATGGACAGCCAAATAAGGGCAAATGTTAATGGACCCTAGTGAGAGTTGACAAGGACCAGAGGGAAAGGTTAAGCAGAAGCTGCCGCCCAGGCCAGCTCAACAAAAGAAAGAATGATCTAACTCTTGAGCTGGCTGATACTCATGGTCAGAGACATCATCAGGCCACCTGACTGCCAATGGCCCCGCATACAGGCTGTAATGGCTATGGGAGCCTGAGGCTCAAAACCTCTCTTGAAACAGGCATGATGCCTTGTGGCTTCAAGCGTCTGATGTTCCAACAGTGTTCCCTGTGACAATTCCTGAAGGTGTTTCAGAAATCTGGCTTGAGAAATCCTGACTGGAGATGTGAGGTTTTGTTTCATTGCACAATTCCACCGAAGTGGAGGTAGTTTCCGTGATGGACCATTGTACATAGTATTCATTGGCTCCTTTATAAACAAAATGCACTACAATTAAAACTTTTTCTCCAGCACCTTCCTATCCCTATTTCTGGAAAGTTCTGCCTTTGATCCATCTTTCCAGGAAGTATAATAAGACCTGATGATCAAAAGAACAACAGTCTCAAGGTTATACTTCTGTTTTACCTTTACTTTCAAGGGAGGAAAAAAGAACTTAATATGGGAGCAATCAACTTTAATCTAGGGCTACCTTTTTGGTGAGGAAAAAAACCCAGCTTTGCCAACAGTATCAGCCAATTGCTTCACAAAACCAATTCCAGTAACTTGTATGCCTGCGGTACCATTATGTCATCGGTTTGCTTCTCAGAAAATTTCCCACTCTTTGTCTATTTCAGTAGTTTGGAATGGGTCAAGGCACCTTCTTTAACTCCAGGTGGAGAGGTAAAGCAATCTAACACCAGTGAAACATAAAAAAAGGCCAGGGGAAAGAGGAAAGACACACGGGCGTGTTTTCTGGTCTGCAATCCATGAGGGGCTCCTGTGGAATCCAACTTGGCTTTGACTATCCACGAGTCTGGAGAGTACACTCCAAACTCATCTCGCAGCTCAGGGAGGTGGAACTGCCTGAAAAACCTTAGTTCTTCCTCCTACTTCCCAACCTGGTTGGGATTAATGTACATGATTTTCCTGAAAATGACAAAAGTAGCACTCATCCCTGAAGGGACATGCGAGGGTGTCATTTTCACTGGTGTAAAAAGGGATGACGCCCATACCAGCCAATGACTGAGTGGCTACTAAGTACCTCAAAACAGACGGAAAGAAAGTCTGTGTTTCTCCACTTTATATAACCAGATAAGTTAGCCCATCTGAAGGAAATGCAGACTTTAGATTCCAAATATTTACTGCACTGACACTAGATTTAGAGTAGAACTGAAATGCTGACAATGACTCAGGAAAAACAAGGATTTGATCAGTTACACGTTTATATAGAACTTTATTAGCGATCTGTATTTTTAAAGGAGCCAGGTGATAAAACACAGCATAAGAAAAAGACTTCTATTAATCATTTTCAAGGTAAAATAAGTACATGAGGTCTTATTTCAAAATGGAAAGTACATCTAAAGCCCCAAGACAGAGTTGGGGGAAGTATTGGTTCTGGCCACCACAGTGGCACTTAAAATGCAAATGGTACTCTGTCCTTCTCCCCCTCAATACATGGGAATGCAAGGAGCTATTCTTGGTAATCCTTGACATTTCTGTCAATATGCCATCTGCATGGTGACATTTTGGAGGTTTGTAATATTGGAGGCGGGGGAGGCTTGCTGTCTGGCGTCTTGGCTCTTTGTACTGAGATTACTGAGATGGCAATCGTGGTTGACCTCGGTCGGATCAATCAGAATGATCTATGTGAGATGCGTTCCAAAGCAGTCAGTCCATCCATAACCTGGCGCCGCCAGGTCGACTACGTGCCTTTCCTGAGGGAAAGTCACAATGTGAAAGAATTCCACAGAGCTGGCTGCCGTGGGCTTCAGCCTCATCATTTTAGATCTCAAACCACCCAGTCATTAGAAAGTAACTATCCACCTTTTTTTAAGTAACAATAATTCATTTCTAAACCCAAGAATTGACAATGTTATATGAGCATTCCAAAAGTATATGTAAATCTTCTTTAAAGACATACTCTTTAAAAATGCACCACTTGACTGCTAAAATAATAGGAACGAAACACATCTGCTGCACAGCAGTTCCTGGTCCATGGCATTCCTCACAGCCCTGTTGGCAAACCTGGTACAAGCCAGGCAAAAGGCCCGGCTTCCCTGTGCTGATGCTGGCAGCTACTCTTCGTCGACGGGGGCTACTCTTCACTGCGGTCCATGGGCTTCTCATTGCAGTGGCTTCTCTTGTTGTGGAATACAGGCTCTAAGTGTATGAACTCAGTGATTGCAGCTTATGAGCTCTAGAGCACAGGCTCAATAGTTGTGGCGCATGGGCTTAGCTGCTCCACCACATGTGGGACCTTCCCAGAGCAGGGATTGAACCCATGTCCCCCGAGTTGGCAGGTGGATTCTTAACCACTGGACCACCAGGGAAGCCCAACTTCTTAATTCTCAATTCTTAATACCTGTCCAATGTTACGTGTCTATTGATTATGAAACAAGATCTCACCATGTGATGTGAATCTGTAAAACCTCTAACATCACTGAATATTACAAAGACCAAATTCCGCAACATGACATCTCTACCTGGAAATCAATTTCTGTACATATTTGGGGTGTTTTCAGATCTGTATCCAAGCTAACACAACTACAACGAAAGCTGAAGATGTAAGAGCTTCGGTGGTATTAACACAGTATACAAACAAGCATGATGTCGATCACCAGTCAGCAAACTAGGTTCTAAGGGCCAAACCCAGCCTGCCTCCTTTCTCTGTAAGTAAGTTTTTACTGAATACAGTCAGGCACATTCACATTTAGGGATTGCCTATGACTGTTTTTGGGCTTCCCAGGTGTCTCAAACAGTAAAGCACCTGCCTGCCAATGCATGAGATATAAGAGACACAGGTTTGATCCCTGGGTAGGGAAGATCCCCAGGAGGAGGAAATCGTAACCCACTCCAGTATTCTGGCCTGGAGAATCCCATGGACAGAGGAACCTGGCGGGCTACAGTCCATAGGGTCACAAAGAGTCAGACACAACTGAAGCAACCTAGCATGCACACATGACTGCTTTTTAGCCACAAAAGCAGAGCGGAGCAGTTGCAACAGTGACTCTAAAGCCAGCGAAGCCTAAAATACTTACTACCTAGCCCCTTTTCTTCCTTTTTATTTTGTATTGGGGTATAGCCGATTAACAATGCTGTGACAGTTTCAGGTGGACAGTGAAGGAACTCGGCCATACATATACATGTATCCATTCTCCCCCAATACTACCTAGCCCTGTACCCACAAAGCTTGATGGCTCTGTACTAACCTCTTCGTAACATTTCATTTCTAGCAACTTCAGGTTCCCAGCCACAAAACCAAGGGAATGCAAAGAACAGCTCCAAGCAGAGAGAAAAAAGTTATCATGCACTCTTTGAGCACTTGTCCTTACTCTGGTGGGTCACCAGGGGTACACAAGGAGAAGAAAATGAAGCAAGCAACTCAAAAGTATAAGTGACATAATAGAAGGAGGAAATTTTGATGGGCAGGAAAGAAAAGACGAAGAATCACTAAGCTGAATGACTATTTATTCAGTATGACCACAAGAACAATTAAAATGTGACTGTCTACTACACACTAGACATTGACCTTAGTGTCCCCATTTCTGAAAGAAGAAACCACAAGGTTCAGAGACTCCGAATACTGCCTTAGGGCACACATGAAACAATAGAGCCTTAAGTCAAACTCAAGACCATCCATGCCTAAAATCAAGGCTAACCACGTCTGAGTGGTCTTTGTGGTTACTGGTACATTCCAAGAACATGCGATTATCCATGTTCATGCATACAAACCTTAACTATCAAGAAAATGTTACACCGTAGTAAATCCAAGAAGAAATAAGAAGCATCCAATACAGTTTTAAGATGTTCTTTCAAAAACATGTGAAAGATAAAAATGCTCATCTCCAAAGTGCCAAGTATCAATTGGTCCTTCATCCACAAATTTCATTTCACCCCAAACACTGACACATAATCACATACCACATCAACTTTTCTAAAATGGACAGCAGTGCTAGGAAGTCTTTCTGTAAGATAAATCCCTCTGAATGAAAGAGTCAGTTGCCTCATGAAATCAACTGTATTTTTAACCTAGTAAAATCAGGCTGTTGCTGGTGGTACTCTTCCCTTACAGGCGGTCAAATTCCTGGGCAATGTTAACATGTGGCTTCTTGGTAAGTGTCTGGAGTCACTGTATGAACATTTTAAGAAAACCAGAAGCCTTCTGCACGGTTAGAGGCTGCCAACCTAATTTATGTAGCCTGGTCTGTTCAACTATTAAGACAAGGTAACCACCTGAATTTAAAAATAAGACTACTTTAAAAGAATTTTACAAACAACTTGACTGTGGTATCATCTACGAACCCTAAAATCATCCCATTTTATGTGTCATTTCAATGATTTTTAGTAAATTTACTTAGATGTACAACATTTAGGACATTTTAGAACATTTCCATCACCCCAATCATATCCTTGGTTCCCACTCCCCTTTCCTAACTCCACCCCCAGGCAACCACTAATCCACTTGGATGGATTTGCCTTTCTGGACATCATGGATCAGTAGCTGTGGGGTCCCAAGGGGTCTTTCTGTGATTCCAGGTCTGTGAAGGGGGTAAGGGAATGTGGAAAGCAGCTGTGAGCAAGCACAGATATACATGCGCACAATTCCCAATTCCTGTAACTGGCCTTTAAAGACCATGCAAGTTCATAGAGCACAGATGGGAGAACAGGGCTCTTGCTTACCTAGGAACACAAAAGAATGAGAGTCCCATATCTGAATTCTCCCAAGAACTAAAACTTTTTGTACCTTGAAACCTTAGTTTCTTTTATTTCCCCACAATTTTAAACTTTGTATTTTGTATTGGGGTATATGACAGGCCACCAGGGTTTAATCCCTGGGTCAGGAAGACCTCCTGGAAAAGGGAATGGCTACCCACTCCAATATTCTTGCCTGCAGAATTCCAGGGATAGAGGAGCCAGGCAGGCTACAATCCATATAGGGTCACAAAGAGTCAGATACAACTGAATAACTAGCACTTTCACTCACTTTCTTCAGCCACCACAAAGTTGAATATCTGCATATAACTTATAGTCAGCCCTGTGTATCCACAGTTCTGTGCTGTAGTGTTCATTACTGAAAAGAATATCTGATGGACTGATACAGTCCACATCCTAGTTGTTTAAGGGTCAACTGTAGTCTTAATAGGCATGTTGTTTAAATAATCTAATCTAACTTGCCTTGGTTGTCTTATGACAGTTAGATGCAGCATCCTTGGGGCAGGTGGGGGAGGACAAAAATCTCTACTGAGAGGGTTCATGTAACAAAAGGGTCCCTCACTGGATTTTATGATTCTGAGCACCTTTTCTCTGGTTGGTTAGACTTCCTGCTGGGGTCTTCCTATTTCCTGCAGGGGTCTTCCTATCCTGTGTCTCCCGCCCCACCCCTGCCCACCCAACCCCCAGTAACTAATAGTCACCTTGATTAGACCCAGTATTCTCCTAAGATGAGAGGTCCACAAATGGTTTTCTATCAAGGGCCAGACAGTAGATATTTCCAGTTCTGCAGGCCACATGGTCTCTGTCCAGAGACTCAACTTTGCCCTTAAAGGGTAAAAGCCTCCACAGACAATAACTAATCACGTGAGTGTGGCTGTGCTCCAATAAAACTTTATCTATAGACACAGACTTGAAATCCACATCACTCTTCTTTCTTTCTCAACCAATTAAAAGCGAAAATCCCATTCTTATCTGGCAGGCTGTATAAAAAACAGGTGGCCAGCCGGATTCAGCTTGTAGGCTGCTGTTTGCCAACCCCTGTCCTAAGACCTCCCAGGGGCAGCCATCAGTTCAGCGACTGACAACAAGCCTTGTTGTTCTCGTACATGTAAGAGAATCCACCCACAAGGAACTTCAGGGACTTGTGTGGGGGCATGGTGAAGGCACAGGAGTGTACTCGGACCCTTGAGATTCTCTGACTTCAAGGCTGACCGTCATCCCCCCATTCACTGCCCCCGCCACCAACCCTGGCAGCAGGCTGGTAACCGCTGCGTTGCGGCCTATTATTTTCTATAGGTCCTTCTTGTTTCCCCAGCTGTATTTGCATTACCTTGAGGAAAAGGGCTAGGATATATTAATTATGTGTTATCTTCCATCATCAGGGGTTTCCCTGGTGGCTCAGATGGTAAAGAATGTGCCTGCAATGCAAGAGACCCCAGGTCAATGCCTGGGTAGGGAAGATCCCCTTGATAAGGGAATGGCAACCCACTCCAGTATTCTTGCCTGGAGAACTCTATGGACAGGGCGGGATACCTTCCATGGAGTCGCAAAGAGTAGAACACGACTGAGCAGCTAACACTTTTCATCCTCCATCTCACAGGGCACATCTAGATTATTAAAAATCCTACCACATGCTCGTTTCTGGCTACTTGTGCCTAATTTTAAAAAGAAATGTGAAATATTTTAGACTCTCTCTTTCTCAAAGTAACAAACTAAAACCTAAATTAAGATGCTCTTTTCTTTGACCCTCAGTTGATTTTTCTTAAAGGGTGACAGCAGCTCCTGTGGGCAAAGTTCACCTGGCAGCCCTCAGGATCACAGGACGGTGTGTCCTCTGCATTAAGAGCAAAAGCACAAAACCAGGTCCCTACAATGCGGAGGAACCTCACTAATATTAGGCGAGGTAAGAAAAGCCTGACATAAGAAGCCATGTGTACAGAATTAAATAGAGATGATTTCACCTGTATGAAAAGTCCAGACAGGTAAATCCGGAGACAGGAAGTAGACTGGTGGCTTGGTGGTTGCCAGGGCTGGGCAAGGAGGGATGGGGAGCCACTGCTTCATGGCCACAAGGTTTCCTTCTGGGCTGATGGAAATGTTCTGGAACTGCATAGAGTGGGTGGCTATACAACACTGATGATGTACCAAGTGCTACTGAGTAGTTTATTTTTAAATGAGTTATTTTGTTTTGTGAACTCTACCTCAATAAAAACAAGTTTTTTTAGAGCATGGTCGTAGACCTGTACAATCTGACGGTGGAAAGAGCATCTAGACATAGTGTTAAAGGAAAACAGCAAGTCACAGAAAAAAAAATTTTTTGACAGCAAGATTGCATTTATGTAAAGTTGTGAAACAAAGATCTGGGCTTCTGCACATACACTTAGGCACAGGTGGAGAAAAGGCCACACACAGCAAGCTATTATCATGCTGCTCTACCAGGGAGGGGGGCAGCTGGGGAGTTTCTCATGTTCTGCATATTTCCACATTGTGTCATTCCAATAAGGCAGGAAGGAATGCTTCAGTGGGTCCCCCGTGTCATAGAAAAACACGCCAAGGTCCCTGAGGGCCTGCACATTTTATTAAAGGGCAGGCATGCACACCTGTGTATCGGAGCACAGCGCCCGAAGAGCCTTGGGGTGTGGCAGGTGGGGGGCTGGTCTGCAGGAGAGAAGTGCACACAGCTGCTTGCAAAGAAAAACTCCATCAGGCAGCTCTTTGGTCACTAGGATGTCAAGCAATTAATTTTTACCAAGCTTTTCGCTCCTTTGGCATTGAAGTTGGTCCATCCCATGAAGTGTGTTAAGTTTCATAAATGAGTACCGCAGGCCTCAGAAGGGCCTACGTCAGGCCAGCACCACCCCCTCCCACCACCACCCTTTACAATCTTTCCTTTCCTCTTTGAAGAGGGGCATTTCTGGACAGGGCAATGGAGGGGTGGGGGTGAGGATGGCTGGCTGCAGCCAGACCTTCTCTGGGCTGCTCTCTGAATGCCAGGCTTCCCCCACCCCTTGGAGACTGGAGCCCTGGCGAATTGGCTGGAGTGACACAGCCTGGTCCCTGACATGACAGGCAAGGTCCTGCAGTCGTGCAAGCAATGAGACACAGGATGAGGGCACCTTCTCCTCTTTCCAAATGAGACAGATGACCATCTTTGCCCAACTGGCAAAGAAAAATTCATAAATGCACCCAGTCCCCCAATTCTGTTAACCATCAGCACCTCCTATGCCTCACTTCTCTACTGGCCCTGGGGCTACACCGTGACTCCTGGCTGTACATTGTAATCTCCAGGAGAGCTTAAAACTCAGGGGTACCTGGCCCTGGTGCGGAGGCGCCAGCATTCCTGAAGCTCCCAGCCAGCTTGAGACTGTGCACATCTCCAGCGGCGAAGCCTGCTCCCCATTCTCAAGGAGCCAAAACAAGCAGAAGACCAATGAGAACAGACAACAGCTGATCACAGACAGTCTGAGAGCTCTTTTTTTTTTTTCCCCCACCGAGTACACAAGGTCATGTTTATATTTTGACACTGTAAACAGAGGAATGGTCATTTTTCTGTGAGTAAAACAGCTAGGAGCTGACATTCGTCGAATTAAAGACACAGTTACTTCCTAGATCCTGCAAGGACACCTGGACAGGTGGGTTGCTCCAAGGCAGCAGCCCCACCAGGGAACAGTATTTGGCAAGGAAAGGGAATGGAGCACTGATCCAGGCTGCAATGTGGACAGATCTCGAAAACATGATGCCGAGTGAGATAAGCCAGACGCAGGAGTCCGCAGACTGCATGACTCCACGTACACGAAATGTCTAGAACAGACAAATCTGGAGACACAGAGAACAGACTCGTGTTGCCAAGAGATGGGGAGATAGGGAATGACTATTAATGGGTACAGGCTTTCTCTCTGAGGCGATGAAACTACTCTGGAATCACACAGCAGTGGTGGTCACACAACCTTGTAAATGTATGAACAACCACTAAATGGTGCACTTTAAAATGGTATGTTCTATGGTAGGTGAGGGCTTCCCTGGTGCCTCAAATGGTAAAGAATCCACCTGCAATGCAGGAGACATGGGTTCCATCCCTGGGTTGGTAAGATCCCCTGGAGAAGGGCATGGCAACCCACTCCAGTATTCTGGCCTGGAGAATCCCATGGACAGAGGAGCCTGACGTGTTATAGTCCATGGGGTCACAAAGAGATGGACACAACTGAGCATCTTCATCAGGCCACCTGGCTCCCTGGCAGACACTTGGTCATGTCTGAAGTCACTTTTGGTTTTGCCGTGACTTGGAGAGGTGTGCTACTGGCAGACACTCAGCAGAGAGACCAGAGATGCTGCAACCTGTCCAGGTGTCCTGTTAACTATACTCCACTATGCAGGAGAGTCCAACAATAAAGGACTACCCACCCCTAAACATTCACAGACACAGCTTGGAGGAGACTCTTGAGTCCTTTGGACAGCAAGGAGATCAAACCAGTCAATCTTAAAGGAAATCAGTCCCAACTATTCTTTGGAAGGACTGATGCTGAAGCTGAAGCTCCAATCCTTTGGCCACATGATGTGAAGAACCGACTGGTTGGAAAAGACCCTGAGGCTGGGAAAGACTGAAGACGAGAGGAGAAGGGGACGATAGAGGATGAGATGGTTGGACGGCATCACTGACTCAATGGACGTGAGTTTGAGCAAGCTCTGGGAGTTAGTGATGGACAGGGAAGCCTGAATTGGACACAACTGGGTGACTGAACTGAACTGAAACATTGACAGTGCCAGGGCTCCGAAACCCCAGTCTAAAGTAACACCTGCTCAGTTTGGACACCCTTTAGGCCCCTGTCTATCAGCAGTACAGCATGCTGAATGACCCCACTTGTTTCTCTACATAACCAAATCACTGAACATAACACCATCATCAACAATGGTGGCAAAAATAGTGATGGTTGATAGTGGGGTTAATAGGAGGCCTCCACCCCGGCCCCTGCTGAGTCCCAACTACTTCTAAGGTGTCAGCAAAAAAGGTTCCTTTGACACCCCCCACCTCCTGGTTTCCTCTGCCTTAATTTAAGTGTTGGCTAAGTCCTGTACACTGCTTGTCTCGTCACAATTTCTCTGACATAATCCTCAATTTTTCTAATCCAAGAGCCCTGAATATCTCTAGCTCAGGTCCATCAGCTTCTGTGAAAACCTCTGACAATTTCTGACTGCCTTCTTCTCTCAGAAGTGCACCCTGTCCATTGCTTATACGTGGCTAGCTCATCAAGCAGGACTTGGTGCTTCACATGACTGAAACTCCAGGCCCCACTCACGAGGAACAGGACTCCTAGGGGTGTTGTGAGGAGCCTGGGAGAAAAACGGATGTAAAATGCCTGGCCCAGCAGCCCCTGAGCACCCAGGACACCTCAGCCCATGCGGCTTTTATCAAACAACACCAGGCTGACCAGACCCTTCCATTCTCTCTGGGAAAACACCACACAGGGTGCAGGAGTTTCCTACTGCTGCTGTAAGGAACTGCCACAAAGCAGGTGGTTTAACACAACACATGTTTACTGTCTCACAGTTTTGGAGGTCAGAAGTCAAAAATCAGTTTCATTCGGCCAATAGCAAGGTGTTAGCAGGGCCGCATTCCATCTGGAAGCACGAAGGAAATATACACCTCCTGGCTCTTCCGGATTTGAGAGGCCGCCTACATTCCTTGGCTCCTGGCCACACAGCTCCAACATCTGCTTCTGCTGTCACATCTCCTTCTCTGACTGAGCGTTCTGCTTCCCTCTGGTCAGGACTCTTCTGCTTACCCTAAGCCCAGCCAGATAATCCAGGATGATCACCTCATCTCAGGATTCTTAACTTAATCCCACCTACCAAGGCCATTTCTGTGGGAAGGTAACTTATTAATCAATTTAGGAGACTAGGCCATGGACATCTCTGGAGCGCCATTCTTCTATCTGGGTGGGAGGGGTAGGGAGGAGGTCTGTTAAATATCAAACAACAATGAATATAAGATAAAAGTAACCAGGGGAATCGAACATAGCACAGGGGGCACACGGTTACTGAGCCAAGGGAGGGGAAGGTATAGACAGTAGATTTCGGTTCAAGTCTGGAGTCAGACAGACGCGTTTTTTGTTGGCTCTGGGAAGCAAGGTTACTAAGGCAAGCCCCTGGGCTTCAGTTCCATCATTGTCCCACTGACAGCTCACGCAGCCTTTGTCGGCTTTCAGTGACAGTGCCCTGGAGCATGTGGCCCACGAGCAGCACCCCTCGTATGTCCTAAGACCCAAGGGACCCCAGCGGGGAGAAAGCAGGAGGCAGGAAGAACACAGTGAGGCCTCAGGGTAAATAGAACATGAGCACGTGTGAGCCCCACCGGAGGCAGGCACCTATCTGCTGGTGCTCGCCACTGGTGCTTCCTGGACCCGGAAGGGTGCCTGAGATGGGGAGGCTGGGAAACAGTTACTGAATGAATGGACGGATGAGCCAACAAATGAATGAAGAGAGGCAGGATGCCTCAAATTGAATAGGGACAGGGCAGTGGGGTGGCGTCTGTGACAGAGCATTGGATCATGGTCAGAAGATTTAGCTCAAGTCCTGGTTCCTCCCACAGTGGGTGGGACGTACCCCTTGGCTGTGGCCCTCACATGCAAGATGAGGAGAGGAAAGAGGCCATCCTGGCTCTTTTAAGCCCAAAGCTGGAGGATTCAAGCTCCACGTGGTCTTGCCTGGGCCTGACCTGCCTAACACAAAGACTCTGGGTCAGTCAAGCTAACCGGTTCCCATCCTTATTCCAAACACCTAGCAGTTCCTTGTCCGCAGCATTCTTCTCATCCCCAATGCTAAGGAAGCATGAGATACACTCAACCTAGGAGACAATGGACAAGGATAAAGAACTCCCAGGCTCTAGTGAGCCACCTCCTTTTCTCAGAAGCCACCACCTTCTGCTGAGGGTGTCTGGCAACCACCACTGTCTACATTTTCTGGGTCTCCCATCTCCCACACAAACCTGGTCTCCATCCACTATCCTAGCATACAGGAGGCCAAGAACCTATAAATATTACTTCATTTGACTGGATTTAAATGAGAATAACTGAACTCAGGAAATTTTAGCTCTGCTTTTATTCCATCAGATTAATTTTACTGAATTTACTGGAAAGGCAGCCAAATAGCAAAAGGACCTGGGCAAGAAGAACTCACTGGGCTCAAGTGTTGAAGTGACCTTTAACACGTCACTTGACCCACGGGTTTCTGCAGTAGAACCTACGGGAGAAGGGGAAACACAATTTCCACTTCCAAAATCAGAGCGACAGGGAAGAAAAGGAAACTTAGAGATTTCCAAACATCCGGGAGCTATTTTTAGAAATGAATGACTTTTCCACTCACTTTTCTTAAAGAAAAAAAAGAAAGATATTAGACCAAGAACAAATCAAGAAACGGTTGTTGATAATCTAAATGGAAGAAGATTCTTACAGAAGTCCCCTCTTTATGGATTTAAAAGCAAGACACTCCTCTATGTATATACAAATACACACACACACACACACACACACACACACCTATAATCTTAAAGAATGAAAAATGGAAAAATCATTATTTATCACAAAGTTGATAATAATCCCAAAATAGACCCTGTGGGATAAATATACTAAGTTGAGTTGAGTGCATGCTCAGTCGTGTCCGACTCTTTGCAACCTCATGAACTGCAGCCTGTGAGGCTCCTCTGTCCATGGGATTTCCCAGACAAGAATACTGGAATGGGTTGTCATTTCCTTCTCCAAGGGATCTTCCCGACACAGGGATCGAACACATATCTCCTGTGTCTCCTGGATTGCAGGCAGATTCTTTACTGCTGAGCCATCAGGGAAGCCCAAAATACAGTAAACCTCCTATTAATTAACACTGAATACAGGTTCTAAGAAGACAGCAATTGTGTCATCTGGCCCTGTTATGTGGGGCTTCAACCTGGCAAAATTTGAGAACAATGGATTGTTTTCTCTTTAAAGCAATAGCCTGTTCAAAGGACTTTTGATATATCACAGGATTTCTCCATGTGGCGCAGGTCAAACCCCAGCTAGTGAAAAAATGGATACCTAAAAGCTTTTGTCATAATATAATCTGGGCCTGCCACTATCATCCTGATCGTTTATACTCTGCTTTGATCTCAAATGTGCTATGTCCACCACTCTTAGAGTGCCTGAGGTTGGCATTTCCAGTAATGTACAGTCCCAACTGAGCTATGGAAAACAGAACAGTAAGTTTCAACCGCTCAGTCCATCTAAAGGTTAATAACAATACAACGTCAAAAGAAGCAGACATATATACAACCATCAAAGGCACTGAATTTTTCTGAGAGGCAAAAAAGTTCTTCCTGTATTTTCCATCTAAATGGTAAATACCTTTTTATAAAGTGGCCACTGACCTCCAAGTTAATATATGTGGAATACATATGTGCCACTAATGTAAACCATACACAACTCACCCACAGAAAATACCAGTCACAGAAACAGTGAATTAACTTTATTGACTGGTTGATTTGATTTTTTTGGCTTCACCGTGCAGCATGTGGAATTTTAGTTCCCTGACCAGGAATCGAACCCGTGTCCCTGCATTGGGAACAAGGAGTCTTAATCACTGGACTGCCAGGGAAGTTCCAACTGTTTATTTTTAAACAAAGTTTTGGGGTATGACTCCCAGAAAACTATGAAAATTATATGCACAGTACTGATCTGCAGAGATAGTGAATTTAAACCTGCAGTTGAGTTCATAATCCAACTAAAAAATTTCTGTTTTGATGTATATTACCATATGTGAAATAGATCACCAGTCCAGGCTCGATGCATGAGACAGGGCGCTCAGGGCCAGTATACTGGGATGACCCTGAGGGATAGGATGGGGAGGGAGGTGGGAAGGGGTTCAGGATGGGGGACATATGTACACCCATAGCTGATTCATGTGAATGTATGGCAAAAACCACTACAATATTGTAAAGTAATTAGCCTCCAATTAAAATAAATTAATTAATTTTTTAAAAATTAAAGAATTCTGTTTTGAAAATACTGAGATTTTTTTACACATCTGTAACCACATCTGTAAAGATATTTCCCTAGGTTTGCAACCTCTTTGTTGTAACGTGAAAAAGAAAGTCCAGCTACAATAATTCACCAACATGCCCTGAGCTGGCAATACAAATGCTGTTAGACACAACACTGAATGGAATTACTGTACAACTCGAGAAGAGTTTGTTCACAACCCTTGGCCCTCGGTTACCTTGCTTACAGCAGCATATTTTATGCTATTACACTTTTCATAAATTATATATGAAATGCTTTCAGTCAGCAAGAATCTTCACCTACCAACTACATTCATCTATTTCTCCATAATTTCATTGTCTTTAAGAACCTATTTATTTGCCTCTTCTGACAGTTTTCCATTTGGAAGCTGTGTGGGTAAAGTCTTCATTTCTTGAATACCGTTTTCGGGTCGTGTGAATTAAACTTGACTCAAAAAGGGTTTTAAGTGTCAGATACACAAGGAGAAAATGCTGTGCTCCAACACACAATTTTTTCCATATCATAAAAATCAATCACAACCTTAAAGGATAACCAGTCACTAATAAAAATCGGCAGTGTTTTGAAAGAAGAAGGAGAATGACTATTACAGCATTTACACCCTTTCGTAGACTCCACTTAAATGTTTGTGGCTTGCTGAACATTCCATACATATTTCGGGCAAGGTATTATGGGAGCTGAAGTGCAAGCTGTCCCCTACTGAATTTTCACTCACTATAAAAACAATGTCTCATAAAACTGTACACATGTTTTTACTTTACAAAAAAATGCAAAACATCCACTTTTGTTCACTCCATCGACGCTCTGAGCATTAGAAACTGGACTTTTTAAAATTTTGTAGCATGAGTGATGTCTGAAAAGGATGAAAATGTCATTCGGTAACACAGCTTTCTGGAAAGAGGAACGCAGGCAATGTGTATGAAATACACAGAAAGGAAGTTTCTACCAGCTGTCTTCTGTGGGTCAGCTCACCTATGTCTTGAATTGTGCCAATAAAATTAAAATTTTTGCATTTATATTTTTCCTCATGAATCTCACTCCAATGTGACCACAACTGTTTTATATTATCTTCATAAAATGGGTCTTCACCTTTTCTAAGCAAAACAGTACTTTTAATTGGTTCATTTTCCAGTTGTTTGGATTTTTAACAGACACACAACATAGAAGGGCACCACATTCGAAGCAGTTCTACCAACTCCAGAACCTTCCAAGGCTTGATCAGACAGCTGTGGCTCTAGGCTTTCGTTAAAATTATAATATGATCTCACCTGATTTTCAAAATAACGAAGCACCTTTTTAAGCCAATAAACTGTGCTATAATTTCTCTGAGTTTCTGAGTCCAGAAGTTGGCCAGGTTCAAAGAGAATGTTAGGGAACCACGAGCCTTTTGCCTTTCTTTGTCTTCCCCTATTTGAACCTAGAGAAATCTTCAAACAATAATTCAGCAGCTTCCCTCCTGAAAAGTTTATTTTCAAAGGCCAGTGCCATGTAGCGCTGCCTTTCCTGTGCAGGTAGGAGGATGTAAGAGCCCATCACCACGCTGGGCCTTTTCAAGTCTTAAAATCATTTGGGAAGCTTGCAGTATTTCCTTTCTGGTACTCGGGCCCAACTTGGAGAGAAGTTGCTCCAGAGAGGACAAGATATCAGATAATCACTGGAATCCCTGGGTTTCAAGAGAATCCCGAAATGCCTCTCCCCAAAAGCAGCTGAACTACTGAAACCAACAGGCAATGGAACAAAATGTTACCGAAAAAGTCATTACCTGAAACTCAATGGCAATCTAGCACTGCTTTTGGAAGCATCCGTTTTTCACTCCGGGGGATTCATTCACATGAATAATGAGACAACTGAAGGCTCTCCTCAGATCTTGCACAGAAAGGAAACCTAAAATTCAACTCTTGTTTTCCCTTTATCCCAGAAGCATATGGGTCTAATCATAGTCCATTCTGGCCGCAGTACACAAGGCTTTTTCAACTAGAATTTGAAGTCACTTTCTAAGGCGCTGAAGAGTAACCACCCCAGTTTGATGGTTACTCCAAAGACTCTGAAGTGTCCCATCTGGCACAGTCTTCGCTGGAAACTAGGCTGAAGCCGCCAGACAAGGAACCCACACCACGAGGCTGGGACGCACGGTTGTGCTACAAGATGACAGCTCATCTGGCCACCGCGGGGCTGAGGGGCGCCTGTGGGCCCACAGTCGGGGGCGGTGGGCCGCAGAGGCCCGGCAGGGATGGGCGAGACTGCGGCGGAAAAAGGAAGATGGCCATCCATCAGCCCCTGGAGAGGAAATTACAGGCGCCCAGCTCCCAGGCATCGGTCAGCGGGTGACGTGAGGGAACCAAGTCAGAGTGTTCGTCCCGCGGTGGAAGCCGGGGCTCCGCACACCAGGGGCTCGAGGCCGGGAGAGGGGGAGCCTCGATCTTCGGCCAGGGTCCCGGGGGTGGGGGGCGCCCGGATCCTCTCTGGGCCCGGAGGACGGACGATCTTCGCCCAGACCCCGGAGGCCCCCCGGGTCCTCGATCCTCTCCCTGGGCCCAAGGTATGGGGCGCCCTAACCCTAGCCCACGCTCCCGCCCTTACCGGTCGCGGGGGTCGATCCACGACGTCTGGCGCGTGTTGTGGTCGATGTAGAAGACTCGGCCATCGTAGTCGCGCGCCTCCTCCCAGCCGGCAGGCAGCGGCAGCTCGGCGCTCTCCCGGGCCCGAAGCGGTGGCGGCGCGGAGGGCGCCGAGGGCGCGGGGGGCATGGGGGCCGCGGCGGGGGGCGCGGCCGGCGGCGGCTCCCGCGGGGGCTGCGCCGGTTGCGGTGGCTCCCGCGGGGCCTCGCGGGGCTGTCCCCGCCGCCGCCGCCGGCCGCCGCTCAGCCACGGCATGACGGCGCGGGCCCCGCCGCCGCCCGGCCGCCCCACGCGCGCCGCCTCGTCCGCCAGCACTAAGGCCCGGCGCTCGGGGCGCGGGGGCGGCCGCGGGGACCCGCCTGCCGCGCCCGGTGCATCCTCCGCCCGGCGCCCGCGCACCGGTGCCCGCCTGCCTCCTGCCGCCCGCCGCCCACCCGGCCCTGCGCGCCGCCGCCTGCAGTGCCTGGATCACTCGGGTCGCCGCCGCGCGTGGAGTCACAGCCCCAGAGCTGCCGCAGCCGCTGCCGGCAGCCCCTCAGTTCCCGCGGCTCGCCCGGCCATCTTCGTTTCACAGCACCGTCTTAGGGGCGGGGCTACATAGGCCCCGCCCTGTCGGTGGGCCCGGCCCTCCCTCCACCCCTTCGTCCTCGGCGGCTCCTCCCCTGCTTGCTGCAAGCCCTTCGATCTCCCTTGGCTGCTCCGCCTCCAATCTCCCTTGGGGGCTCCTTGGCTCTCGGCCCTTCTGGCCCCCACCCCCTCACCCCCGCCCGCTGCTTCTACTCCCCCTCCCCCGCCGGCTGTTCCGACCCTCCCAACGCTCGCCCCCTGCTCCTCGGTCTTCCCCTCCTGCTCCGCGCGCTCCTCCCTCTTCTCTCCTCCACCACCTCCTTGGGCCTCGCCGGGAAACCGCACGGGGGCCAGAATGGGCGCCGCCGCGTCCGTCCGCCCCCGGGCCACCGCGGAGAGGAAGGAGGGCCGGGAGGTTGGCGGCCCCACCCGGGCTGCAGACGCGGCCTGCCGGGGGCTGACTCCTGGGACCCAAACAATTCCCGGGGGAGAGGGCGGTCACCTCGCTGCACCCATTCCCAGGCCTTGGATGTCTGGGGTCCTCCTATCTGCCCACTTGATGGGGGAGGGGAGCTGTGCCTTAGGTCTCCTAAATACCGAGGGTGGCCCCTGCGAAGGCGGGTAGGTCCCCTGAAGGGAGGTTGAAGGAGCTCCCTAGCTGGAGGAGGAACCTGAGGCCAGTCCTCTGGGCTGGGGCCTGGGGGACACCTGAAAGTGGGGAGCTGGTTAGGTTGCCACTTCTCGTCCCTGCTAGGAGAGCCCCAGCAGGGTTGATGTGAAGTCCCCACTCCGGGTCAGACCTGCTGACCTGCCCTGAGCTCTTCCGTCTTCCAGTTTGGGAGATCCGATGGTTTGAGTGGAGACCCAAGTAGGCCTCTGCTTGAGAGGAAGCCAGGTCAGCTCCTAAAACATGAAACCTCTATGGCTATTGGTATTTTATGTTACATGCACAACTCGTAGCAGGAGAAATTAAGTCCAAAGACAGGGCTGGCTCTCTTCTTGCTCCAAATTCCCCAGTTATTTAGTGCCCCAGATCTCTGGCCACAAGACAATGCCAGGAAACAGGAAAATATCAGAGAGATTTTAAAACACTGTTACAGTGATACAAAAAGTTCTAATAAAAACCCTAACAGCGATCCAAATCTAGCTACATAGGGGAAGCAAGGGAGGAAAATCTCCCCAAATGCTCACAGCAGTTTGCATTCCTTCAGTGGGATGGTTGCTTTTTTAGTTATTTGCCTTCGAAATGGTTTGTAAAAGGGTTCTATTCCTTTTATAAGGGGAAAATTGTTTTAAAAAGGAATGTGCAGGCATGGAGACTGTAATTAGGACACGTCCAAAGAAGCCTTTCCGCCTCTTCTCCCCCCAGAGCACAGAAGCTTCCTTGCTCCCCTAGAGTCTACCCCCACCCGAATGTCATATGCCGGAAATTCCACCGCTGGAGTCCTTTTAATGAAACATGCACAGCTATTAGATGTCCAAGGCAAAGGGGCACAGAGTATCAAAAGAGCGAATACGTTGTGATCTTGTGTGTTCCAGAGAATGGCCCAGTGCTGAGGATCCCCGCTGTGACATCTTCCCTTCTGATTGCCGTGGTTTATTACCAAGGGGTCTGCCACCGCCTTGTGCCCCTCCTCCTGCCCATGCCACAGTCACCCCACCACCCACCATGGCCAAGCTGAAGCCGAATTCCCGCCCCGCCCTCCCAGGCATCATGTCATCTCAGAATTTCACAAATCTGGGCGCTATCGAAATTATCCTGAATGGGGCTGGAGTGCATTGGAGTGATGCCAACCTCTGCAGAGAGAGAACACCCACACACATCAAAGGACTCACAGAAGGGAAGGCAAGATGAAAAGGTATCAGATAAAGAGTCAGGGGTGGGGGAAAGCTACAGCCCATGAGGAGCTAAGAGGCAAGTGCTGACGGGCCTTTCACTGACGATAAGATCTTCTTCTGGACTCCTTTGGACTGACGGTGGACCCATAAGGTGCAGCGATGCTGCAGAGAACAGGAAGGAGTCTGTGCGCCCCTGCCCCTCAAGTCAAGGACTAAACCCGAAATAGGCACCTGGGACTGTGACTTTTCTACAAACCAAGCCAGAGTGTGGCTTCAGATTCAGAACTCAGGGGAGGCCTTGGGAGACTGAAAGGAAGATGGTGTGGATGAGGAAACTGAGGTTCGGGTCTTTAAATTCCCAAGTCCTGAGCCCTCGCCCCTTGGCACATGTAGCTGCTGAGAGACAGTCTGCTGTGCTTATTCTTTGAAACACTTAGCAAATATACACCATTTGATCATCATGACAACATCTACTGCTGCTGCTAAGTCGCTTCAGTTGTGTCCGACTCTGTGTGACCCCATAGATGGCAGCCCACCAGGTTCCCCCATCTCTGGGATTCTCTAGGCAAGAATACCAGAGTGGGTTGCCATTTCCTTCTCCATCTACAGGAATACCTGTAGACAACATCAGGTATTCCTAATTTCGTTTGCACATCAACCGAGGAGAATTCGGAAGAAATGTCATGCATGCAAGTGGAGACACATTGAAGCCCCTACCTGAAAAAGCTTCATCTACAGGCCCACACAGCATCCCAGGACCTGTCTGACTCAGAGAAGCCAAGCAGGCCCACTGCATTTGTCTTCCTCAAATGAGGCAACTAAAGGATAAAACTAGAACATGGGATGATCGAGGCCAATGTATTGCTCCATCTTCCCTTTTGACTTGTAATGTTTGCCCCAGGCAGAAGCTGATGGTCCCTAAAGACCTGTGTGGGGCTTTGGGATGCAAGAGAAATTGATGGAGACTGTCTCAAAGAGACTGTCACCTTCTGGCTTTGCCATAAATTGGGAAGAACTGAGTGCGTGTGTTTTGTGTTTGGGAGGATAAGGCCGGTCTTTCCCACAGTCGAGTGGGGCTTTCCATGTTGGACTAAAAAACACAAGCACACATAAAACAGTGCAGGGAGAGGAGGCTTTCCTCTGAGCCGAAAACACAATTACGCATTCTTCACTGCCTCCATATTCAAACCACAGCCTTGCCAACAACAAAAGTACAAACATTGTAGTGACCTCTCCTCCTACCAAGATTTCTGATGGAAATACAGCTCAGGAAAAATCCACTTAGACCCTGGGTACTGGCGATGCAAATACTCGTTCTCCTCGCAGACCCTCTGGGAAATCCCTTTGCCCCAGCTGTGAAAATTTGCCCTCAAGTGGAGCTTGCAGAATATTTTCTTTAAAATGCTTGTTAAGGAGTCAATCCAGCACACTCCTTGCATGCCAGGCAAGCATACAGAATTGGAAGGTTTTTTACTTAGATTCCACTTCCTCTTCCCAAAGGAGAACCTTGACTTATCAAGGAAGGGATGAAACTGCCTCTCTCCACATTCAATAGCTGAGAAGCTTCTGGAAAAAGGGAGCCCTGGGAAGGTTGCAATCGTCATGTCGAAAATGAGAGAAATAAATACTGCCAGAGAAGTCTTGCTTGCTTGTATAAACAATCGAGTGTTCTAGGAAGTGACACATTGGGTAATTCTACACAATGTGCTGAGAGGAAAACGGAAATGGGCAGGAGTGGGTCTGAAGAAGAAATGGCTCATTGTTTGGCATTCTTTAAATGCTGGAATAGTTACTCAACGATGGGCGCTTCCCATAGATTTAAATAATGCAAATCCCCAAGCTGTGGGGAAGATTAGATGGAGTTCTGGCTTATTCCTGTCTTGCCGGTTTCGAGACTGCAAAGGCAGAGAGCAACACAGACATCTCTAATCTGAGACCTCTCCCCAGTCTTGGGAACTAAAAGGGGTTGTTGTTGTTCAGTCGCTCAGTCGTATCCGACTCTGAGACCCCATGGACTGCAGCACACTAGGCTTCCCTGTCCTTCACTATTTCCGGGAGAAAAGGGGGTGCATGGGGTAATTCCCTGAGGTTTTCTTTCATGGCTTTCAGTCTCTTAACTTCAAACACTTATGTGACTTGTGATAGGGAAAGCCCTTGTTTCACTTTTGAGTGTGGATGGGGACCAAAGGAGTGCTTTCCTTAAATGGGACTTCCTTGATTGGGGAAGATCTGTGCAGTTTTGAGATGAAGTTTTCTCATGGCCTGATCTTCCACTCCAGAGAGGTGCAAAGTATTTCAAAAGAGTCAGCTGTGTGGATGAACCAGGCAGTCTGTTTGGTCACTTTAGTGCTTTCTTCTGCTATGTGTTGGCTTCTCCGTGCATAGCAATGTCCTTGGCATCGGTTCATGGCTGTCATGTTGTAGGCGGACTCCCCATTCGTACCTGGGTTATTAAACTTCAGGTTTAAAGAAAAAAAAAAAGAAGACCAATTTCTCATCCAAACTTAGAACGTTTGCTGTCACCCACTTCCTTCCTCTCCAAGTCTCCCCTCCCAAAGCTATATTTTTACTTCTCCTCCTTCCCAACCCTTGGGTAATGTTCGACAGAATGCTAGCGAGCCAAATGGAAATGTATTCCAGGCGAACCATAATTTTCAGAAGACACAGCTGCCATGAGCCGGCATACTACACATGCTTCCTCCTGGCTGGGTTCTCTCCTGTTTAGGATTATGACTCTGGTCCCCTGTGGATTTGGAAAAACAGATTCTTCAACTGCAGACCTCTGCTTTATGAGCCAAGCAGACCAGCTTGGAAGTCTCAGGCTTACAGAAACAAGAGGGCAGATTTATCCGACACAGAAATGAGCACTTTCTGGGTTATTAACAATTTTTTTTTTTCATTTGATGACACCAGCATTATAAATCAGTCTCTTTTGTAGCGTGAATGGAACAGTTTTGGAACACAGGCAACGTCATTAGATCCTGGAACAACAAGCCCGAGATATTTGTTACATACCAGTGCTTCTCGACCGGGGCAACTATGGCCCCCGGGCGACATTTAGCAACATCTGGAGACATTTTTGGTTGTCATAACTGGATGGAAGGATGCTCCAGGCACCCAGTGAGTAGAAAGAAGCCTGGGATACTGCTCAACATCCTACAGGGCCCAGGACAGCCCCACAGCAGAAACTCATAAGACCCAAATGTTGCTAGTGCTGGTAGAGAAGCCCTGTAATAAACATATAATTGATGGTAACGTTTGTTGTACCTAGGCTTCATAGTGGGGAAATCAAGGCCCAGAGAATATAAGTAACTAGGGCAATGTGATCTGGCTATTGCTAAAAAGCATCAACCATCTTATCTGACCTCTGTATTAGTCAGAGTTCTCCAGAGAAACAGAACCAATGGGATACATATATCAAGAGATTCGTTATAAGGAATTTGCTCAAGTGATTATGGAGGCTGAGTAAGGAAAAGTCGAATTAGCAATCTGGAAACCCAGGAGAGCCAGTGGTATGAGTTCAGTCCAAGGCCAGCAGGCTAGAGACCCCAGAAGAGCTGATGTGTCACTTTGGGTCCAAAGGCAGAAAAAAATGGATAGAATCCCATGGACAGAGGAGCCTGGAGGGCTACAGCCCATGGGGTCACGAAAGAGTCGGACACGACTGAACAACTAACACACACACATACACACACACTTTACAATACTGATTCAGAGAGCCATCTGCTTAGTGTTTTCCTTATTCAACTTCATAATCAATAGGGCTTTGTTTAGCATTTAAGAGGTGCCAAGGGCTACTCAGCTGTGCGTGATAAGAGAGCTTATTTAACAATCTGGATTTGTTTGTCATTTAACTTTAGGCCATGTCTCTGTGAAGTCCAGCCTGGCTTACCTGGCACAGAAGTAGAAGTGGGAAAAAGCCAGCCCTGAGCCAACCACGCCATCAGCAATGTTTGATTTTTGCCTGTTTCCTCTGCCTCTTTTCTGCCTCATGTCCCTACCCAGGACTGACTACACAGTTTGCCGTGTACATTTTGCGGTGCCAGATGAAAAGGCGGGACCCTTTTCAGACTGCTTCCACAAAACACCACAAACAGAGTGCCTTATAAACAAGAGACATTCATTTATTCCAGTTGTGGAGGCTGGGAAGCCCTTGGTCAGGGTGCCAGCATGGTCGGGTGTGTCTTCACAAGGCGGAAGGTTTAGGGAGTGCTGTGAGGTTGCCTTCATTTTATTTTATTTTATTGAGGTGTAAAACAACAAAAATTTATTCTCACCATTCTGAAAGCCAGAAAACTAAAATCCAGGTGTGGCCAGGTTGGGTTCCTTGTGGAGGCTCTGAGGGAGAATTCTTCCCATGCCTTGTGAGGTCTTTTTTAAAAGAATGTTGATTGAATTCTCATAGCTCATTGTCATGACCTAAACAGCTCTTGAAGGCACCATCTCCTAATACCATCACATTGCAGGTTAGGACTTTGACATATGGGCTTCCCAGATGGCTCAGTGGTAAAGAATCCACCAGCAATGCAGGAGACGCAAGAGATGCAGGTTCAATCCCTGGGTCTGGAAAATCCCCTGAAGGAGGAAATGGTAACCCACTCCAGTATTCTTGCCTGGAGAATCCCATGACAGAGAAACCTGGCGGGCTACAGTCCATGGGGTTGCAAAGAGCTGAACACAACTTAGTGATTGAGCATGCACGCATGCACTTCAATATATGAACGTGGAGGCACACCAACATAATAGACCACAGCAGACCCCTTGTATAAAAAATGTTAATAATAATGTCAACATGGTGATGTTGTCAACACTGGATTGAGCTCCGTGTGTCACACAGCATTAAAATAAGCAAAAGCCCTTCGGAACATAGGGTCCTGTCTATACCATTGACATCTAGTCACTGTGTCCTTTGAACATTCCAAAGGGATAGCAATTTTCAGCTACAACACAGAAGAGCGTTTTGGGGAAAGAAGTGCTGTCCCAGCAGATCCAACCACTTGTTCCTCAGGACTTCTCTGCCAGACCACCTACTTCCCCAAGGTCAGCAGGATGCTACTGGCAGGAGGAATGTCCACTGCCCCTACACCCTGGGTTCCCTGGTGTTGCAGGTTGAATTATGCGCCCTGAAAAATACGTTCAAGTCCTGTCCCTAGAACCTGTGAGCATTACTGTATTTGGAAATAGGGTCATTTCAGATGTAATTAGTTAAATTATGATGAGGTCATAATGATGTAGGATGGACCCTTCACCCAGCATGACTGGTGTCCTTAGAAGAAAAGAAAAGACAGACCCATGGGAAGAAGGCCCTGTGATGAAGGAGGCAGAGATTGAGTGATGTGTCTACAAGTCAACGAATGCTGAAGCAACACCAGGAGCTAGGAGAAAGGCCTGGAACAGACCCTTTCCTAGAGACTTCAAAGGAAGCATGGCCCTGCTGACACCTTGATTTCAGACTTTGAGCCTCCAGAACTGTGAGAGAATAAATTTCTCTTGCTTTAATCCACCCAGTCTGTGGCACTTTGTCTACTGTGGCCCCAGAAGACTAATACTCCTGGAAAATTGTCCCCAGGCTCCTGCTGTTGCTCAAGGCTGGATTGGAATGTAGAGAAGTGTCCTGACCAGTGCCAGGAAATCCCAGAAAACAGAAGTCTGCCATGACAGCCCCCAGAAATCCAACCAAACCCAGGAGCCCCAGGTATGACCTGCTTGACTCCATTGACATCCAGTGTAGACCAGAAGTGTCTGATTTTGCCATGTGCTGCGCAAAGTTCAGATTACCTTGGACCACTAGGTGTCCAACCTGGAGATGTGTGAAGAGTCTCTTTTTTTCCTGATATTTATCTATTTCGAGTCACTAATAATTATCAAAGATTATAATTTACAATACTGAGAAGTATAGAACAAAATACAATTATTGGAGGACAATTGCTCTACAGATATGGTTTTTGCCATACATCAACATGAATCAGCCATAGGTTTACATATGTCCCCTCCCTCCTTAAACCCCTCCCATCTTGCATCCTATTCCACCCCTCTAGGTTGTCACAGCAGAGAAGGCAATGGCACCCCACTCCAGTACTCTTGCCTGGAAAACCCCATGGATGGAGGAGCCTGGTAGGCTGCAGTCCATGGGGTCGCCAAGAGTCAGGACACGACTGAGCGACTTCACTTTCACTTTTCACTTTCATGCATTGGAGAAGGAAATGGCAACCCACTCCAGTGTTCTTGCCTGGAGAATCCCAGGGGCGGGGGAGCCTGGTGGGCTGCCATCTATGGGGTCGCACAGAGTCAGACACGACTGGAGTGACTTAGCAGCAAGCAGGTTGTCACAGAGCACTGGGTTGAACTCCCTGTGACACACAGCAAGTTCGCACTGGCTATCAATTTTACATATCGTAATGGATGTGTTTCCATGCTGTTCTCGCAATTCAAGAAGTGTCTTTTTATGGAAAATTTCAGCTTAGCCTGAAGAAGGAGTGATGGAATCAGAATTAGAGTGAATACCCCTCCCCCATGAATTGACTAGCTCCTGGCACTGAGTTTCCATTGTTGCTAAGATCATAAAAAGACAGATGACCAGACCTGATGTGTTTTCTCAGAAAAACAAACCACCTATGACATAGTCTTGCCCAAAAGTCAAATCCGTATCGAGGGATCAAAGCCTGTAGATCTGGTTACCTGCTTTCAGGAAATACAGACATCAGAGAAACAGTTAACAAGTCGGGAATACTATCAGCAAAATCCCAGTTGATGTCCAACAAATGACCTTGTTTCGTCCAAAAATAAGCTCTAAGGGGATACGAGGGGACAGGGGAAGAGAGATGGAAAGGGAGCCTGTAGGAGAAAAAGGAAAAAAAAAAACAAAAACTAAGAGACATAGGAACTAGTAGCATGGTGTGGCCTGTATTTGAATCCTGATTCATACAAACCAACTGGAAAAAAAAGTCTGTGATGTTTATGAGGCAACTGGTAATGCAAACTGGGACTCTCAAGAGTCTTCTCCAGCACCACAGTTCGAAAGCATCAATTCTTCATTTGCGGCATGAGGGATCTATTTTAGTTTCTACATATAGAATCTAGTTCCCTGACCAGGGATTGAACCCTGGGCCCCTTGAATTGGGAGCACACTTTTAGCCACTGCACTACCAGAGAAGTCCATATCTGATCTAAATTAAAAAAAAAAATTCCCTAATATCATCAACTAACATTTGATGGGACTGATCAAACTCAGGCAGATTCTTTACTGTCTGAGTCACCAGGGAAGCCAATGCAGGAGACATAAGAGAAGCAGGTTTGATCCCTGGGTCAGGAAGAGCCCCTCAAGTAGGAGATGGCAACTGACTCTAGTATTCTTGTCTGGAAAATTCCAGGGACAGAGGAGTCTGGGCAAGAAGCAACAGAAGGAAAAGAACTTGTTGTGTTCTCCACCGTATATCTGCAAACAGCAAGAAATCAAGAGGTATAGCTTGCCAGTCAGATATATTATACTTTCTTGTCAATAGGACAATCTCAAATTCGGTGACCACAGTTGAGACAAAGCCATGTGAGATATCCAAAACTGAATATAATTTGGAAATCCAAAAAGTATGCTGAAATCACCAGAAGACAGCCACCAAAGACCTGACGTGCCTCTGGGGAGGAAAACACAGCAAGCCTATGAGGTAATTTTGCCCTAAAATCCAAACCTGATCTGATCAAAGCTTCTGGAAAGATTCCATGGATTCCAAAGATCTTATTTGCAGATAAAAGGATATTTACACATCTTAGGATTCCTCTAGTGCAAAGGTCTTTAGAACTAGAGAGAAAAGTACATAGTTTGAGAACTAAAAACGTGCAAAATTCAATCAAAGATCAAGCTACTAGCCTGTAGAGATGTCCACGGGGTACATGGAAGAAACTTAATCATGTGTACAGCTTAAAATTGAGGGTGAGGGTCTTGAGAGCACCTCCCGTGAAGTGTAGCATCCTGGACATAGTAATCATTTATAGACTTCAAGTGTCCCATTAGGGTTATTGACAAGAATCTAGCCAGCGGCCAGCCCAGATTATGGGAATGTATGCAGGCTCAGTCATGGGATGGTAATTACCATCTGTGGTTGGAATGAATTTCTCAGCTCCAGGAGGACTTGGGAAAAGAACAGAGACTTTTAAAAGAATCAAAGCTATGGAATTCATATTTGGGTTAAAGAAAGAATCTATGTGTATTTGGTATTTTATACATTTTTAAAGTTACAAAGAAGTTCTGAGTTTTGGAAACCGTTGTAAAATATATAATTGGGTAATTCATCTAAACATGATTTTAATTGAAAACTAATCTTATATAGTATTGGGATATTTTAAGAGAACTGAAGTTTCACTATATTTATAAGTTTAATTTATTAGATTTTAAAGTTATTTGCATACCTGGAAATATATTTGTTAATTGAGACAAGTGAAGTGACTAAAAAGGAAACTGAATGTAATATATTAACAGTTCTAAGTGTACTTTAAAATTCATGAAGGTGTTTAATTAACTAAGTTCACAACTGGGATCCAGTATTTTCCAAAGACCTCTTAAAATTGGTTGATATTATTTGCTAGACTTAAAGGGAATTTTATTTTATTTTTTTATTTTAATTTTTTTAATATAAATTTATTTATTTTAATTGGAGGCTAATTACTTTACAATATTATATTTGTTTTGCCATAAAAAGAGTAATAAATTTCCTAGGTTGAACTTAAAAAGGTTAAGGAAAAGGTACAATGAGATATAATGTCATGCCTGTCAAAATGGCTAGCATGCAAAAAACTCCACAAATAACAAACGCTGGGGAGAATGGAGAGAAAAGCAAACGTTCCCACACTGTTGGTGCAAATGTAAATTTGTGCAGTCACTGTGGAAAACAGTATGGAGGGTTCTCAAAAAACTAAGAAAAGAAAAAAGAAGCAAACTCAACACATATAGAGAACAAACTAGTGATTGCCAGTGTGGAGAGGGAAGGGGGAAGGAGCAATATAGGGGTATGTATGGCATTAAGTACAAACTTACTATGTGTAAAATAAGCTACAAGGATATATTCCACAACACGGAGAATATAACCAATATTTTATAATAATTAAAAGTGGAATATAAAATTTAAAAATTGTGGATCACTGTACTGTACATGTATAGCATATAATGTTGTACAGCGATTATACTTCAATAAAAAATGTTATAAAATGGTTAAAGGAAAAGTTTGCATTTGAACTTGTAACTTAAATAAATTGGCTATCAGGACTTCTCTGGTGGCTCAGATGGTAAAGCGTCTACCTACAATGCAGGAGACCTGGGTTCAGTCTCTGGGTCAGGAAGATCTCCTGGAGAAGGAAATGGCAACCCACTCCAGTATTCTTGCCTGGAAAATCCCAAGGGCGGAGGAACCTGTTAGGCTACAATCCATAGGGTTGCAAAAAGTCGGATACGACTGAGGGACTTCACTTTCATCAGATTTGTAAACCAAATAGATCTTTTTGCGCACACACACACACTCCACTTTTGAGGGTATAATAACTTTAATGTCCAAACTACTGTGCGTACATTAAAAAAAAAATAACAAGTCCATCTTTGCACCCCTGTGTCAATAACATGATCAAATACCAATATTGTTTACCAGATATAGTCTCCTCAAACTCAGGAACACTTCTCATCCCTCCAGAATCTGCACAGAGCTAATGAGGTCTGATATGATTCAAAACACATTCCTCCTAGGGTGCTTGTTTCCATTTTTACATATATTCTGAATCTAATTTTCTGCCTTTCTCATGTTTTCAACCATTGATGAATTTGCAAGAATGTGTGTGATTAGCTGTCACCTGAATAAATTATTTTACCCCAACCGACTAATTTATGTTCCTTATAATTTCTGTTCCAGCTTAATATTAAGCTAGGTGTGAATAATCCTGTTTGCACCCTGTCTGTGCTTTGGAAGTTACTGATCTCTGATTGATTGGATTCCACTGTGATCCAGTCATGTCCCACCACCGTGGGAGTCACACTGTGCGGTTCACAGAGCAACACCATCAGTCCTCACTCTGACCTCTGCATGCTATCATTTGGGAAGCACTGATCTAGACCAGAGTGCAGGAAATAGTAATCGCTGTTGTGGTGATGTTGTGCTTTGTGAGTTGTATACTCAACAGAGTACATATGCTATGCTAAGTCACTTCAGTCGTTTCAGACTCTGTGTGACCCCATAGACGGCAGCCCACCAGGCTCCCCTGTCCTTGGGATTCTCCAGGCAAGAACACTGGAGTGGGTTGCCATTTCCTTCTCCAATGCATGAAAGTGAAAAGAGAAAGTGAAGTCGCTCAGTCGTGTCCAACTATTAGCGACCCCATGGACTGCAGCCTACCAGGCTCCTCCGTCCATGGGATTTTCCAGGCAAAAGTACTGGAGTGGGGTGCCACTGCCTTCTCCTAACAGAGTACATAGTAGCATTTATTTGTTTTAAATGAAAAGTTGACAAGTTCCAGTTCAGGTAATTCCATCCATTGTCTCTTGTTGATGTTGTTCAGTCACTAAGCTGTGCCCGACTCTTTGGCACCCCATGGACTGCAGTACACCAGGCTCCTCTGTCTTCCACTATCTCCTGGAGTTTGCTCAAATTCATGTCCATTGAGTCTATCTAACCATCACTACAAATAATTAAATTATGTGTTTATTTGTTATTGAGTTCTCAGAAATGGCGCTTGAGTGAGATAAAGTTCTGGGTGGATTAAAAAAGGTCACAAATGCATTTCTGTCCCTCACATCCAGAAGGAAGTCAATTTCCCCCAATTAAAAAAAATTATTTATTTTGCGAGGCTAGGTCTTAGTTGCAGCACATGGGATCTTCAATCTTCATTGCAGCATGTGAGATTTTTGGTTGAAGCATGTGGGTTTTAGTTCCCTGACCTGGATCAAACCCCGGCCCCCTGCATTGGGAGCACAGAGTCTTAACCACTGGACCACCAGGGAAGTCCCCATCTCCCCAAAATTAAAAAAAAAATGTAGGTTATTTATCTTGCTTTTTACTATGACATCATCATACACACTCAACATTTCCACTCTTCTTGAATGACAGCACCCATGGTTTCCTTTGACAAATATAATATGATGGAATTGACGTTTCCCAACTTCCAGGCTTAAGAGAATAGGCACTTCCACGTTCTTGCTCTTGCTCACGTGAGAAGTCTGATAACTCTGAGCCTGCCATGCTATCAGGAAGCCTATGAGAACCATGTGGAAAGGGGCACCGAGGAACCAGACTTTGAGTTAAGGCTTCTTGCACAGTCCACCTGGGACTGCCGCTCAGCCCCATGCAAGACTTGAGGCCCATGCCACACGCAGCCAAAGAAACCCCTTGCTGAGTCCTGCCTGACCCATAGAATCACGAGCAAACAATAAAATATTGCTGTCTAAGCCATTAATCTTGGAGGTGATTTGTCACATAGTAATAAATATTTGTGACAAACCTGTTTAATAGCCATCTATTTCCTATTTATCACAGAAATGGTATGCCAAGCTAGAAGTTCCTCCTCTGAAAGCCAGGGGAGAAAGGTAATGAGGAGAGCAATGAAAAGTGATCTATTGAGGAAGAGCTAAGAAACAGATTAATGAGAAAATACAGAAGATATGTTGGTCCACTTTGATGTAACTCTGTGTTCCCAGATGTGGGCCAAGCTGTGCCCATCTCCATCTCTCTTCTCTTTGTAAAATTTTGTTGGAGCATAACTTGTGCTGTGCTTAGTTGCTCAGTCGTGTCTGACTCTTTGGGACCCCATGGACTGTAGCCCACCAGGCTCCTCTGTCCATGGAATTCTCCAGGGAAGAATACTGGAGTGGGTTGCCATGCTCTCCTCCAGGGGATCTTCCCGACCCAGGGACAGATCCCAGGTCTCCCACATTGCAGGCAGATTCTTTACCATCTGAGCCACTAGGGAAGCCCAAGAACACTGGAGTGGGTAGCCTATGCCTTCTGCAGGGGATCTTTCCAGCCCAGAAATCGAACCGGGGTCTCTTGCATTGCAGGCAGATTCTTTACCAGCTGAGCTATCAGGGAAGCCTGAAGCATAACTTAACCTACAGGTAAGTGCACAGATCATTAGTGTAAACCTCCATGAATTTTTACGGAGCAAACTCATGCATCAGATCAGCACTTGAGATGCCCCCTCCTGGCCTCTTCCAGTTACTACACTGACCCTCTCAGGTTGCCGTTCTCCTGACTTCTGTCAGTATGGGTCAAATAGACTTACTTTACAACATTCTACTGGGCTCCAGGAAGATGCAGGCCGTATGTATTCTTCTGTTTCTGACTTCTTTGTCTCAGCTTTATGTTTGGGAGATTCCTTCATGTTGCTAAGTGTAGTTGTAGTTCACTTCGTCTGTGATGGTTATTATTGTACAACTGCACCCCTGTGTCTTTGTATACAGGCTGATTTTCTCTAAAACATGGGTTGCAACCTTTTCCGTGGGTGGTCAGACAGTAAATATTTTGGGCACAGCAGACCATAAGTCTCTGTCACAGGTACCATTGCATTTCGTCTCTGTCTCTGCTATTGCATTTTGAAAGCAGCCATAGATAACACGTAAAAGACTGGATCCAGTTGGGTACCAATAAAATACTGTCTTTACTATACTGAAATTTGAATCTCATAGAATTTTAATATGTCATCACAATTTTATTCTTCTTCTGATTTTTTTCTAACCAGTTAAAAATGTAAAAAGTACTGTTTTCACACTATATGTTTAGTCTAAGTAAATTTTATATATATATATATATATATATATATATATTTAAGTTCCCAGATGTTGATGAGGGTGCAGAAAAACAGGAATTCTCAGGGAATGTAAAGTGGTGCATTCTTGGGGGTTGCCAACGGAGCATTATATATCAAATATTTTAAAAACACTCCTACTCTTTGACCATTTCTAGGCATTTGTCCAAAGAAAATAGCCAGAGATGTGCATGAAGATTCATGGGCAAAGATATTCCTCATAGCATTATTTATAACATTGAAAAATTAGAAACAGACTCCAACTTTGAGTTCTGGCAATTGGGCAGATTGACGTACCGTGTCCCATGCTCCTCATATTTCTACAAACACATAGACATGCAGTATAAAATACAACACAGATATTAAATATACTGATGATCTAGAGAGAAGCATCACTTTCCTGGGTCAGAAGGAAATTATATCCCAATATAGACTCTCACAGTTAGGAGCTGGGATTTTATTAACAATACCAGCATAGAAGTAAAAGCTATGACGTTGACGCTCCAAGACAGGAAGCTGGAATTGAGACCCCTGCATATAGCTGGAACAAGAGCTGCCTACCTCCTTCGTGAAAGGGATGATTAGGGAAATCTCTCATTCTCCCAAGGAAGTAGTAAGTGTTTTTCTTGCAGGCAGTCCAAGGGAGAGTGTGGGACATTTTAACAATATTAAGCCTTCCAATCCAAGAACGTGGGGTGTGTTTTCATTTATCTACATGTGCTCAGTCGTGTCCCACTCCGTGTAGCCCGTCAGCCTGCTCTGTCCATGGGATTCTCCAGGCAAGAATACTGGAGTGGGTTGCCATTCCCTTCCTTCTCCAGGGGATCTTCCTGATCCTGGGCTCGAACTCTTGTCTCCCACATCTCCTGCAGTGGCAGGTGGATTCTTCACCAGTGCAGCACCTGGGAAGCCCTCGTTTATCTATGACTTCTTTAATTTCTCTCAGCGGTTTCTTGTATTTTTTTTAATCTTTATTTATTTGGCTGTACTAGGTCTTAGTTGTGGCACTTGGTATGTTTGATCTTCATTGTGGCACGTGGGGTGTTTAGTTGTGGCATGTACACTCTCAGTTGCAACAATATGGGGGTCTTCTTCCCTGACCAGGGATTGAATCCGGGACCCCTGCTTGCATGGAGTATGGAGTATGGAGCATGGAGTATTAGCCACTGGACAACCAGGGAAGTCCCCTGTCTTATAGTTTTTATTGCACAAGTTTCTCACTTCTTTAATCAATTCCTAAGTATTTGATTCTTTTTGATACTATTGTAAATGGAATTGCTTTCCTAAATTTCTCTTTCAGATCATTAATTACTAGTATAGAAAAATACTACTGATTTTTGTATCTTGGCTATGTATCCTGCTACTTTGCTGGATTCATTTATTTGTTCTAACAGTTTTTTGGGGTAGAATCTTTAGGGTTTTATACATACAGGCATACCTCATTTTATTGCACTTTGCCTTATTTTGTTTTTTTACAATAATGTGGTAATTGAAGGTTTGTGGCAACCCTGACTGAAGTCTATTGGTTCCATTTTTTCCAACAGCATTTGTTCACTTCATGTCTCTGTATCATATTTTGGTAATTCTTGTAATATTTCAAACTTTTCCATGATTATCATATTCTTATGGTGCTCAGTGATTGGGTGTTACTACTATGACTTTCTGAAGGCTCAGATGATAGTTAACATTGGATAGTATCACTGACTCAATGGACATGTATTTGAGCAAACTCCTGGCGTGCTGCAGTCCATGGGGTTGCAAAGAGTCGGACATGACTGAGCAAATGAACAGCAAAATTTTTTACTTAAGGTATGTAACCCTTTTTCAGACATAATGCTATTGCACACTTAATAGTGCAAGCGTAACTTTTACATGCACTGGGAAACCAAAAAATTCATGTGACTGGCTTTATTGCAATATTTGCTTTTTTGTGGTGGGCTTGGATCAAACCTACACTAGCTCCAAGGTATGCCTGTATAAAGGTCATATCATCCCAAATTTGGAAGAAGGTTTTATTACCAAATTTCTCTGGCTAGGACTTCCAGTACTTTGCTGACTAGAAGTAGTGAAAGTAGGCATCCATGACTTGTTCCTGATCTAAGAAAAAAGGTCTTGGTTTTATTTCCATATATGACATTTATTCGGAGAAAGCAATGGCATCCCACTCCAGTACTCTTGCCTGGAAAATCCCATGGACGGAGGAGCCTGGAAGGCTGCAGTCCATGGGGTCGCTGAGGGTCGGACATGACTGAGCGACTTCACTTTCACTTTTCATTTTCATGCATTGGAGAAGGAAATGGCAACCCACTCCAGTGTTCTTGCCTGGAGAATCCTCCCAGGGACGGGGGAGCCTGGTGGGCTGCTGTCTATGGGGTCACACAGAGTCTGAAACGACTGAAGTGACTTAGCAGCAGCAGCAGCAGCAGCATAACATTTATTATATTGAGACAGTGTTTTTTTCCTCTTCCAACTCTGTTTTTTATCATTAAAGGTTACTGAATTTGGCCAATACCTTTCCTGTATCAACTGGGATCATTATATGCTTTTCCTCTTTATTTTCTTTCTGTGGTTTACAACATTGACTGATATTTGTATATTGAATGATTCTTGTGTCCCAGTTATAAATCCCCCTTGGTTGTGGTGTATAGTTCTTGTGTCTTTTTTCTGACGTTGCTATTAGGATAATCGTGGCCTCATAGAATAAGTAGGAAGTATTTCTCCCTTGTCTAACTCAATGAAACTAAGCCATGCCTGTGGGGCAACCCAAGGTGGGCGGGTCATGGTGGAGAGATGTGACAGAATGTGGTCCACTGGAGAAGGGAATGGCAAACCACTTCAGTATTCTTGCCTTGAGAACCCCATGAACAGTATGAAAAGGCAAAATGATAGGATACTGAAAGAGAAAACCCCCAGGTCAGTAGGTGCCCAATATGCTACTGGAGATCAGTGGAGAAATAACTCCAGAAAGAATGAAGGGATGGAGCCAAAGCAAAAAGAATACCCAGCTGCGGATGTGACTGGTGATAGAAGCAAGGTCTGATGCTGTAAAGAGCAGTATTGCATAGGAAACTGGATTGTCAGGTCCATGAATCAAGGCAAATTGGAAGTGGTCAAACAAGAGATGGCAAAAGTGAATGATGACATTCTAGGAAACAGTGAACTGAAATGGACTGGAATGGGTGAATTTAACTCAGATGACCATTATGTCTACTACTGCGGGCAGGAATCCCTCAGAAGAAATGGAGTAGTCATCATGGTCAACAAAAGACTCCGAAATGCAGTACTTGGATGCAATCTCAAAAATGACAGAATGATCTCTGTTCGTTTCCAAGGCAAACCATTCAATATCACAGTAATCCAAGTCTATGCCCCAACCAGTAATGCTGAAGAAGCTGAAGTTGAATGGTTCTATGAAGACCTATAAGACCTTTTAGAACTAACAACCAAAAAAGATGTCCTTTTCATGATAGGGGACTGGAATGCAAAAGTAGGAAGTCAAGAAACACCTGGAGTAACAGGCAAATTTGGCCTTGGAATACGGAATGAAGCAGGGCAAAGACTAATAGAGTTTTGCCAAGAAAATGCACTGGTCATAACAAACACCCTCTTCCAACAGCACAAGAGAAGACTCTATACATGGACATCACCAGATGGTCGACACTGAAATCAGATTGATTATATTCTTTGCAGCCAAAGATGGAGAAGCTCTATACAGTCAGCAAAAACAAGACCAGGAGCTGATTGTGGCTCAGACCATGAACTCCTTATTGCCAAATTCAGACTTAAATTGAAGAAAGTAGGGAAAACCACTAGACCATTCAGGTATGACCTAAATCAAATCCCTTATGATTATACAGTGGAAGTGAGAAATAGATTTAAGGGCCTAGATCTGATAGATAGAGTGCCTGATGAGCTATGGAATGAGGTTCGTGACATTGTACAGGAGACAGGGATCAAGACCATCCCCATGGAAAAGAAATGCAAAAAAGCAAAATGGCTGTCTGGGGAGGCTTTACAAATAGCTGTGAAAAGAAGAGAAGTGAAAAGCAAAGGAGAAAAGGAAAGATATAAACATCTGAATGCAGAGTTCCAAAGAATAGCAAGGAGAGATAAGAAAGCCTTCTTCAGTGATCAATGCAAAGAAATAGAGGAAAACAACAGAACTACTACTACTAAGTTGCTTCAGTCGTGTCCGACTCCGTGTGACCCCACAGACAGCAGCCCACCAGGCTCCACCGTCCCTGGGATTCTCCAGGCAAGAACACTGGAGTGGGTTGCTGTTTCCTTCTCCAATGGCCATTTTAAATCAGGTAGCAAGGTATGAGTCCACAGGTTGGAATACCAGGCAGCTTTTTCAAACCTCCATGTCAGATAACTTAGGGAAATACTCGAGACATTTGCTGTGAAAGACAGATTAGAGAACAATGGATACATGTATGGCCGAGTTCCTTTGCTGTTTACCTGAAACTACCACATCATTGTTAAATGGGCTATACCCCAATATATGGAGAAGGAAATGGCAATCCACTCCAGTATTCTGGCCTGGAGAATCCCATGGACAGAGGAGGCTGGCGGGCTACAGTCCATGGGGCCGTAAGAGTCGGACACGACTTAGTGACTAAACCACCACCACCACCACCCCAATATAAAATAAAAAGTTTCAAGTTTGGGGGAAAAAAATAACAAGATCTACATATGGAGCTCCACGGCTTCAGTCGTGTCTAACTCTTTGTGACCCCGTGGACTGTAGCCCCCCAGGAGTGGGTTGCCATGCCCTCCTCCAGGGGATCTTCCCCACCCTGGGATTGAACCTGGCTTTCTATGTCTCTTGGATTGTCAGGTGGGTTCTTTACTACTAGCCCCGCCTCTTTTCTTGCATAAAAACAGGAAGGTAAATGCCAGTTTGTCTCCGAGTAGAGATAACTTGTCTTATCTCCTATATATCAGTTTTTTTACGATGAATATAGTCACCATTAAAAATAAACTAGTAATTAATCTGTACAAGCAGCCTGTCAAAATAAACAAAGTGCCTGTGTGTGTGCTAAGTTGCTTCAGCATTGTTGGACAAAGAGCAGTGTTCAGTTTCAGACCAAATACTCCGAAAATGGTTGTTGTTTACTGTGCTTATGCTGCCATCTTGTGGAGAATTAGAAGAATGCTTATGACTATAGCATAATTTCTAAAATCAGATGTGTTCTTTACATGTTGATGAAGATACTATATGGGCTTTCCTGGTGGCTCAGACCGTCAAGGATCAGCCCGGCATGCAGGAGACCCATGTTCGATCCCTGGGACTGGATGATCCCCTGGAGAAGTGACATAGGGTCCATGGGGGTCACAAAAAATCAGACACAACTAAGTCACTCACACACACACACACACACACATAAATATACTGCTGCTGCTACTGCTGCTGTTAAGTCGCTTCAGTCATGTCCGACTCTGTGCGACCCCATAGACGGCAGCCCATCAGGCTCCACTGTCCCTGGGATTCTCCAGGCAAGAACACTGGAGCAGGTTGCCATTTCCTTCTCCATAAATATACTATGTACCTTTATTAAAAATTAATTCATGCTCATTACAGAAAGTTCAGTTCAGTTGCTTAGTTGTGTCCAACTCTTTGAAACCCCATGGACTGCAGCACACCAGGCTTCCCTGTCCATCACCAACCCGCAGAGCTTGCTCAAACTCATGTCCATTGAGTCGGTGATGCTATCCAACCATCTCATCCTCTGTCATCCCCTTCTCCTCCTGCCTTCTTTCCCAGCATCAGGGTCTTTTCAAATGAGTCAGTTCTTTGCATCAGGTGGCCAAAGTACTGGAGTTTCAGCTTCAGCATCAGTCCTTCCAATGAATGTTCGGTACTGATTTCCTTTAGGATTGACTGGTTTGAGCTCCTTGCAGTCCAAGAGACTCTCCAGAGTTTATGTGGGTATCAGTAAATATTTATTGTGCTTATGCTGCCCTCTCATGGAGAAACAGAAGAATGCTTATGAATGTAATTTATAAAATCCAGATGTATTCTTTACACGTTGAAAAAGATACTGTTTTCACTTCAGTTCAGTGGCTCAGTTATGTCTTACTCTTTGTGATCCCATGGACTGCAGCACACCAGGCTTCCCTGTCCATCACCAACTCCCAGAGTTTATTCAAACTCATCTCCATTGAGTCAGTGGTGCTATCCAACATCTCATCCTCTGTCATCTCCTTCTCCTCCTGCCTTCAGTCTTTCCCAGCATTAAGGTCTTTTCCTATGAGTCAGTTCTTCGCATCAGGTGGTCAAAATATTGGTGTTTCAGTTTCAGCATCAGTCCTTCCAATGAATAGTCAGGACTGATTTCCTTCAGGATTGACTGGTTTAATCTCCTTGCAGTCCAAGGGACTTTCAAGAGTCTTCACCAACACCACAGTTCCAAAGCATCAATTCTTTCATGCTCAGCTTTCTTTATACTCCAACTCTCAAATACATACATGACTACTGGAAAAACCATAGTCTTGACTAGACAGACCTTTGTCAGCAATGTCTCTGGTTTTTAATATGCTATCTAGGTTGGTCATAACTTTTCTTCCAAGGAGCAAGCGTCTTTTAATTTCATGGCAGCAGTTGCCATCTGCAGTGATTTTGGAGCCCCCCAAATTAAAGTCTGTCACTGTTTCCACTGTTTCCCCATCTATTTGCCATGAAATGCTGGGACCAGATGCCATTATCTTCGTTTTCTGAATGTTGAGGTTTAAGCCAACTTTTTCACTCTCCTCTTTCACTTTCATCAAGAGGTTCTTTAGTTCTTCTTCACTTTCTGCCATAAGGGTGGTGTCATCTGGGTTATCTGAGGTTATTGATATTTCTCCTGGCAATCTTTGTGCTTCATCCAGCCCAGTGTTTCTCATGATGTACTCTGCATATAAGTTAAATAACTAGGGTGACAATATACAGCCTTGATGTACTCCTTTTCAAATCTGGAACCTGTCTGTTGTTCCATGACCAGTTCTAACTGTGGTTTCTCAACCTGCATACAAATTTCTCAGGGGGCAGGTCAGGTGGTCTGGTATTGCCATCTCTTTCAGAATTTTCCACAGTTTGCTGTGATCCACACAGTCAAAGGTGTAGTCAATAAAGCAAAAGTAGATGTTTTTCTGGAACTCTCTTGCTTTTTCAATGATCTAGCAGATGTTGGCAATTTGATCTCTGGTTCCTCTGCCTTTTCTAAAACCAGCTTGAACATCTGGAAGTTCGTGGTTCACGTACTGTTGAAGTCTGGCTTCGAAAATTTTCAGCATTGCTTTACTAGCGTGTGAGATGAGTGCAATTGTGCGGTAGTTTGAGCATTCTTTGGCATTGCCTTTCTTTGGGATTGGAATGAAAACTGACCTTTTCCAGTCCTGTGGCCACTGCTGAGTTTTCCACATTTGCTGGCATATTCAGTGCTTCACTTTCACAGCATCATCTTTCAGGATTTGAAGTAGCTTAACTGGAATTCTATCACCTCCCCTAGCTTTGTTTGTAGTGATACTTCCTAAGGCCCATTTGACTTTGCATTCTGGGATGTCTGGCTCTAGGTGAGTGATCACACCATCGTAGTTATCTGGGTCATGAAGATCTTTTTTGGTATAGTTCTGTGTATTCTTGCCACCTCCTTTTAAACTCTTCTGCTTCTGTTAGGTCCATACCATTTCTGTCCTTTATTGTGCACATCTTTGCATGAAATGTTCCCTTGGTATCTCTAATTTTCTTGAAGAGATCTCTAGTCTTTCCCATTCTATTGTTTTCCTGTATTTCTTTGCTCTGATTGCTGAGGAAGGCTTTCTTATCTCTCCTTGCTGTTCTTGGGCATGGTCTTGATTCCTGTCTCCTGAACAATGTCACGAACCTCCGTCCATAGTTCATCAGGCACTCTGTCTATCAGATCTAGTCCCTTAAATCTATTTCTCACTTCCACTGTAGAGTCATAAGGGATTTGATTTAGGTCATACCTGAATGGTATAGTAGTTTTCTCCACTTTCTTCAATTTCAGTCTGAATTTGGCAATAAGGAGTTCATGATCTGAGCCACAGTCAGCTCCCGGTCTTGTTTTTGCTGACTGTATAGAGCTTCTCCATCTTTGGTTGCAAAGAATATAATCAGTCTGATTTTGGTGTCGACCATCTGCTGATGTCCATGTGTAGAGTCTTCTCTTGTGTTGTTGGAAGAGGGTGTTTGCTATGACCAGTGCGTTCTTTTGGCAGAACTCTATTAGCCTTTGCCCTGCTTCATTCTGTACTCCAACGCCAAGTTTACCTGTTACTCCAGGTGTTTCTTGACTTACTACTTTTGCATTAAAGTCCCCTATAATGAAAAGAACATCTTTTTTGGGTGTTAGTTCTAGAAAGTCTTGTAGGTCTTCATAGAACTGTTCAACTTCAGCTTCTTCAGTGTTACTGGTTGGGGCATAGACTTGAATTACCGTGATATTGAATGGTTTGCCTTGGAAACAAAAAGAGATCATTCTGTCATTTTTGAGATTGCATCCAAGTACTGCATTTCAGACTCTTTGTTGACTATGATGGCTACTCCCTTTCTTCTATGGGATTTTTGCCCACAGTAGTAGATATAATGGTCATCCGAGTTAAACCACATCAGGTTGATTTTATTTTCTTTTCAGTGTTAATGTATGCTCTTGGTATAAGATTCAACGTCTGTACTGTTGGCCATTTCTCAGCGGTGAGACCCCCAAAGATTTCTGAGGTCTCTAACCATGCTCTGAAGTCATTGGCTGCCCACTGGTCTACCTGGAATGGCAGGGGGTCTCCACGATCCCTGGGACCTCCTCCAGTTCATTCTGATTCAGCTCTTCATTCACCTTGGAACATCTGGCTACAGAGCTTTGAACCTCTGATTTTCTTCAGTTACTTTGATGTGGTATTTATTGATAATCATCCTTTATCAGTTTTGCTTGAATGTGCTTATTCACCCTCGTGGTTACCCTGGCCACCTGGAGAAAACAAGAGAGGGAGCACAGAATTGCATTGGTTTGGGGAAGAGGGTGAAGATGGATGGGAACGACAGCTTCAGGAGAAGGGATGTGGGCAGAGAAGGGGTATGTGCCAGGCAAGGATAGAAGAAGGGGTCTTATTGGGTGGGATCAATGGGCAAGAGGAGCTTGGGTGGGTTTAGTTCACCTTGACACTTCTTTTGGAACTCAGTTGATAGGAAGTCTTCATCTTTTTGTCCTGGATATGTGGAGTTGGCTGTTCTGTAATTGCTGTAGAGTCTTGTGGCTTCCCAGTCAACTTAGTCATTTTGAAGACTCCAGGTGGTCTGCTGCAGAGCCCCTGAACACCCCTACATATACCCCTCCCCAGGGGGCCACACCCTTATGCTTTATGTGGTCAGCAAGTCACATCTCTAGACAATGGTGGCCCTTGATGAGCCTTGACATCACAAAGACCCATCATGACACCTCTAGGGCATGATGGGGAGCAATTCAGATGACTTAGTGGGAGAAATAAGGCATTTTTAATGCCTCTTAAAGGCCCTTCAAACTCACCTGCCATTGTCATCTCTCTAAGTCAACTCTGATGGGTCACATGGCAGTGTATCTCCTCCATGTGTGTCTCCTCCAAACTTTGCCTCACAGCCACACTATTCAGGCTTTCATTTAGTTCTCTCTCACCTTTCACCATTATCTAGTTTTTAATATCTTGCCTAAAATCCCTCTATGATGATTAGCCTGAAGTTTTTGTGGAAATGTGAATCATTTGACTTTCCTCCTACAAGATGGCCTTAAAGCAAATTGAAGACCATTTAATTCTGGGCCACCTACCAGAAACCTTTCCCATCCCACCTCCTTTTCTCAGTGTTCATGTAGCTCTCCTCAGTTTTCTAGTTTCTAGTCTGAAACCCCTGCCTTCATGCTGTGAGACTGCACTGAATACACTTGCCCTTGGTCCACTTGGAGCTGTCTTGTTTCAAGTCTAGGACTCATGGTCACCTCACTTGGTGTACTACTGAGGCTTGCTTTTTAACAGTTTGATGGGGATAAGGCAGATAAATGCATGCTTCAGGTTGTGCTGGGTGATCCCAAGAAGGAAATGAACACCTGTGACTGATTAGTATTCCCAGGAAGGGGTGGAGCTTGCTCAGAGCTGTGTGGGCCACGTGTGCAAAGGTCTTCTCAACATGTGGCCTCACAAATCTCTTTTCTCATCTTGTTTTCCTGCTGGCACCTCCATTGGAGCTTACCTCACAGTCGAGACCATGGTGGAATTCATTTCCACGAATAGCTTCCACAAGCTTCCAGTTCATTGGGGGAAACACTAAGTAATCATGTCCTGTCTACCTAGTTCCCAAGGTCTCTCATTGAGGTGGTTGGCTCTGGAGTAAAGGGGAATGAATTGTGTGTTTCCCCACAGACCTTGTGTTCCTAATTGAAAAGCACGGTCAGCCAGGCTGAGGTGTGTCCTTGGGGACACAGTTTGTTGACTTAGTGGGACTTTCTGGGTTTCCTGTGAAATGCTCACTTCCTGCTGTCCACTGGTTCCTTTTTCACCCAGGATGCATCACACTGCTTAAAATTTTACGAGGTAGAACAAAGCACACCATAAACAAACCCAAAAGATGACTCTTAAAATTTATAGAACAAAGAGCCTAAAACATGATAGAAACATGTGAAAAAGACTTGAGCCAACAGTTTATAAGAAAGATGTAGCACTGGCCATTCACTTTATTAAGAGATGTTTAAAAGACATGAGCAGCCAGTTCACTAGAAAGATATGGAACTAGACCCTAACCACATTAAAAAGATATTTAAGCTAACTAAGGTAAGGAAAATCATATTAAAATTCCCTTGAGAAATCAAACTGACCCAGAAGTGGCATAGATTTTAGAAATTTAAGACAGAGACATTGAAATACTTGGAATAACTGTGTTTTGTATCTTGTAAAATTAATTAAAGACATGGAAATCATGAAATAGACCCAATTTCATCTTACAGATATGAAAACTATAGTGTCAGATGACAAAGTGGATAGAATAAATGACATACTAGGGCAGCAGGAGAAAATTGTGCACTTGAAGAGGTAGCAACAGAAAGTGTTCAGAATGAAGCACAGACTACACCAATAATACAAAGTATGACACAGCATAATCTATTTTTGTCCCCCTAAGGATGCAGCATTGGTTAAACATTTGAAAATCCATCAGTGTAATTCAACTTACTAAAGAACTAAAAGTGAAACACAGTAGGCTCATCTCGATAAATGCTAAAAAATAATTTGATAAATTCTAATATCTATTCCTGGGTTTGGAAGACACCTGGAGGAGGGCATGGCAACCCACTCCAGTATTCTTGCCTGGAGAATCCCCAAGGCCAGAGGAGCCTGTTGGGCTTAAACTCCATGGGGTCACAAACAGCTGAACACAAATGAGCAACTGAGCACATTCTGTAAAAAAATCTCTTAGCAAACTAGAAAGAGAAAAGATCCTCAACCTGATGAAGGTAATAAACTGCCTAACTGACATCACACTTTGTGGGAGAAGACTGAGTTGCTTTACATCTAAGATCACAATCAACAAAAAGATGTCCACTCTCATTATATTGAATTTCTGTCCATGAAGTCATATTAGAAAATGATAGGGAAGTTATCCCGTTTGGAAAAGAATTAAACTGTTTTTATTTGTCAGCGACGTCTATGTAGAATATCCAATGAAATCTAAAGCAACAACAGAATAACTAAAACTAAGAATTCATGTAAGCAATCTTGCAAGATATACAGATGATATATAAAATTTAATTAATTACTTTTCTATATAGTAGGACAATTGAAAATTAAAAAAATAATAACATTTAAGTATGAAAAATATAAGAATCTGAAAAAATATATGAAAGGCATCAATGCAAAAAATGGACAAAAGATTTGAACTGGAAATTCACTAAAGATATACAGATAGTAACTAAACACACAGGGCACACCATAAAGATGGCTCTATGAGAGACCAGACAAGAACAAGTGTGATGAGGATGTGAAAAAATTTGAACTTTCATGCACTGCTTATGGGAATACAAAATGGGACAGCCCCGGTGGAAAGCACTTTGGAAGTTGCTTAGAGAGTTAAACATTGGGTTACCATATGACACAGTAATCCCACTCCTACGTTTATACCAGTAAGAATGAAAAAAATATATGTTTATCCAAAGGTGTGCACATGAATGTTCTTAGCAGTCTTATTTCTAATAGTCAAAAAGCTGAGATGAACAAGGTGGCAGAGGGGTAGGTGGACAAGGAGTACATCTCTCTCCACAGACATATTAGGAATACATCTTCAGACACAGAAGTGCTTGCAGAACACCAGCTGAGAGCTGACAGGAGTGCCTGACCTGCGGAAAAGAACATATAGAATGACAAAACTCGGTAGGATGAGGGAACCAGGGGCCAAAAACAGGAGTGTTAGTAGGACTGGACCTGCCCGCAGTGTCCAATCCCCACATCAGAGTAATTGTCTGGATCAGAGGAGAAACATTTAAGTCTGAGAGTGAAAGAGCTAATCTTCGGCAGCCTAAATGGAATGAGAGTCAGACAGTCCTTGCCATAGCCATACACATCCCAGAGATGGATGCAGGTCCTCAGCAGCTGGCAGCTGGAGTATAGGGATTGTGGAGCAATCCCAGGGTGAGTGTTGCTGTTGACTACGGAGAGACGGAGTGATGGGATGTGAGGGAGAAGATTTGGGTGGGAAATGCCTGTGGAGGAATGCAGGCAGGGCACCATGGAAGCCAGGTGATACTTCTGATTCAATCATAGGGGGTGGAGCCATCTTCATAGCCTCTCTCTCCCTACCCAACATCATCAGCAGCTGAACAATTGAGAGGCTGGCCCATCAAGCACCCGACTCACCGAATTACAGGGTAGGACATCAGCCACTGGGTCCCCGTATGTGCCTGATGTGCCGAACAACAGAGAAGGACCCCAGGCAAGGGAGCCCTCTCAGTGCCTGAAAGAGCAGAGCTATGGAGAAAGACTGGCCAAAGAGGCCTCCTGATCGCCAGCTACAAGAGGCTGGAAAAAAGACTCTGATAGGGCCACAACTCCTGCAGCACAGGCAGTCCGTGTCATTGCACACTTGGTGCTGCTGGGGTACCCACAAGCCAAGAAGGTGTGCCACTTTCATGCTCAACTCTTACTGGGACAGAACTGCCATAGGCAAAAAAAGTCTTGCACACAGGCTTGCTTCGGTAGTGTCTGATTATTGCGACCCTGTAGACTGTGGCCTGCCAGACTTCTCTGTCAGGAAGGGGGGTTCTAAAGGCAAGAATACTGGCACATATTGGCCAATACTGGTTGCCATACCCTTCTAGAGCACTATATTTCCTGCTGCCCTAGCTGCCAGCTCCCCTGAGTACCTGGTGCTGCCAGAAGCCCTGTGACCCAAGTGACTGCACCTCCACATCTGGCCCTCACAGGGGCAAACCCAAGTCCTCCAGGGCAGCCTCAGGAGCAAACCCCAGTGGATGATCCACATGCAGAGGTGGAAATAAAACCACAATGGAAACCCAGGGGCAGTGTGGTTAAGGAAGAAGACCTAAAACCTTCCTACCAGCTGTACAAGCTGCAGATTAAGTCCACATGATCAACTAGGCAGACTCTGTGTCTATGGGTATATATAAAAGGACATTGAGAGCTCCCACAAAAGAAAGCACACTGGTTCTGATAGCTGTGAACATTGGAAGCAAGAACACATAGGAGTAGGACCAGATTAGACACTGAGCTGCCCCCAAGTCAGATCCAGAGATCAGCACAGTTTTGGAGGGCATCCTAGGGAGGTGAGGTGGACCGTGACTTCCAGCGAGGGAAGGAGAATAGCATTGAAACATGTATATTATCATATGTGAAACAGATCGCTAGTCCAGGTTCAATGCATGAGACAGGGTGCTCGGGGCTGGTGCACTGGGATGACCCAGAGGGATGGGATGGGGAGGGAGGTGAGAGGGAGGTTCAGGATGGGGAACACATGTACACCCGTGGCAGATTCATGTCAAGTATGGCAAAAACCACTACAGCATTGTAAAGTAATTAGCCTCCGATTCAAATAAATAAATTAAAAAAATTAACTAAATTCCTTTGCTAAAAAGGGCCTGATCAATGTTGGCTTTGTGACCTCCAAAAACACCATTATTTTCCTTCCTTTCTTCCCTCCTTCCTCCCCCTTCTTTCTTTCCTTTTCTTTCTTATTATACAATTGTTAAAGTTTGCTTTCCATTTATAGTTATTACAGAGTACTGGCTCTATTCCCCATGTTGTACAATACATCCTTGAGCTCATCTTACACCTAAGAGGGTGTGCCTCCTACTCCCCCACCTCTGTATTGCGCCTCCCTCTTCCCCTCCCCACTGGTAACCAGTAGATTGATTGCCATCTATATCTGTGAGCCTCCATTTTTGTTATATTGTCTAATTTTTGGTGTTTTCAGATTCTATAAGTGATATCATACAGTATTTGTCCATCTCTGTCTGAGTTATTTTACTTAATAGTATACCTTCCATGTTGCTGCAGAAGTCAATATTCCATTCTTTTTATGGGCCAACTTCTTTCTATGTGTTTTTAGCAAATGGCACTGCCACCCCACACATGACACGGCACCACAGGTAAGCTTCCATCTCTGCATGCACGCAGAAAAACACCAAGTCCTCTTCATCTTCTCTCATGGGAGGTATATTGTATAGTTTCAGGCAACTGACATGCCACTCCCAAGGACACACCTGACAGGCATATATCAGGAGCGGTCAGAAACAAATCCTCTTTTGTGGGATGAGAAAAAGGGTTCCAGAGGACCAAGGGGGACCCAGAGGGATGAGCGCATTGGATGCTAAGGCAGGGGTTGGGGATGTCCATCGGGCAGCTGGGGAAGCAGGAATACCAAGATGCAGAGGCCTGCGATGCCAAAGTGGTACTCCCATATGACCTCTCTGTGCCTGAAGTACAGGTGGTCCCGAAAGGAAACAAGTACTCCCACAAGGGAGTACTCACAGATGGCTGTTCCGGTGCCCTTGCTCTGCCCGAGACAGACCCTGTTACTCGAGACTCTTCCTTCCCTGGCATGCGGCATGACTGGCTCCTTGACTTCGAGCAGATTATGAACCACCGCCAGATGCCCGTCATCATCAGCGACCGAGATGAAGACTTGCTTAGCTCCATGATGGCTTTGAAGGGCAGGGAGGGAGCCTGAGGACAGGTGGGGGGCAGAGCTGGGCAGGCACGTGGGGGTTGGGGGATCCTATGCCCCATGGGCATGCATTCGCCGTGAGCCTTTGGAAAGGAAAAATGGAAGATGCGGATGCCTGCCTGGCAGGCAAGCTGCGGACCCTAGAAGCTTGTGCACCTTCACCTTATCCATCCTCCCGGTCCCGGCAGGTGCCGGAACAAAGCCATCCCCAGTCCCGCTGCAAGTTGGTATTTTCCTTTCGGGACAATCCGTCCTTCAGGAACAGAGAGATCGTTAAGGACTACCACTTTGGCGACGCTGGTCCGACCTGGCTCCCAGGGTGGTGTGGGTGGGTGGGAGAGGGTGTCAGACACACCGCCTACCTGAATCTTTCCTGTCTCCCTCCGTCCTCCACCAGGATATAGGGCATGTACGTCCTCTCCGGTCCATGGCTTCTGTGAGGATGGATGGGAGCTGCCAGCCTCAGGCCGGACACCCTCAGCGTGAACTTCCTCAACTGGTTGTTGGACCACAACTCTCCAGGATGTAACAGGATTGCTAAAGTGGGGGTCCATCTGGGCTTCCCCAAATGGACGATTGGTGTTGGGGTTCTTGGCTGCCCATAAGAGGGCTTGGGGCTGCTCATCCATATGCTGACCTCCCCCGTGCGGCCAGCAGATCATTGGCGAGGGCCTGTGAGTCAACCCCCTGCAGTATTAGCCCCAGGAGGAAGGTCCTGCCATGAGAGCTAAGTGACAAGACAGAGGTTGTGAGGGGGTCAGGAGGTGAGTCCTGAAGGTAGATCCGTGTAGAGGCCAGGACCCTCTCCTCTCCCCGGTGGGGAAGCTCAGGCTCATGCAGCCTGGATGCACAGCCTGGATTCAGGTCATGTGGGTAGCAGGTGACAAGCTGAGACTGGAGGCTTGGGGGCTTCACGTGTCCTAGTCTCCTTCAGAGCAGCTCTGCTTACAGGATGGGAGACCCAGGTGATTCTCACGGAGGCAGGCTGAATTAAGCACCTTTGTAGGCATCATTCTTCCCTGGGTCCTGCTGCTCACGGAAACCCCGGGTCTTCCTTGGTGTGAGCCCGTGGGTTCAGGGTGCCGGAGCCCTGAGAGCTGCTGGTGCGCTGGGGCTGTTGGGGATGTTGCAGGCAGCAGGTGGCCCACCAGGCGAGGAGGCTGCCTTCTTCAGCGGGTAGGCAGTGGAGGAAGCAGCGGCCCTGGAGGACGGAGAGGTGGTGCAGTCTGGCAAGTGTTCCAGTTGCTGGTGGAAGACATCATTGAGGAGGTTGAAGTGCTGGTGGAGGAGGAGCAGGGGAAGCTACCCTCGCAGGAGTGGGAGGAGAAGCCAGAGGAGCAGGGCCAGGAACATCCAAGGAAAGGAGCCTCGAGCGACCAGCCCCCACTGGAGGTGCTGGAGGCGTTGGCTGTCCTGCAGGTAGAGCTGAGCTCCCCTAATGAGAAAGACCCCACAGCGTATCTTCGGCTCCAGAGGAAGGACCATTAGAGGAGAAAGTGTCCCTTGAGTCAGAGAAGTGCCATCATCCAGGATATCCCTTGCTTGTGGGCCAAAGCCGAATCCTTAGTGTCACTTCTCAGGGCTCAGATGCTCAGGAGGACGAGAAGAACAGGAGCAGGAGGAGGGGTGGGTGTCAGGGAATCCGCCAGTTGACGGAGAGGGCACCAAGGGAATTAGTGGGCAAGGGAATTGGGCACCGGGGAAGGTGTGATTTCCACAGCTGCAGTGCCAGCAAAGCCTATGAATCTTTCTACCTGTACACGCCTGAGCAAATGACTATGGGCGGCTCAGTTTGCCTCACACCTGAATAGAAGCCACACACTTTGGCAGGAAAGGAGTGCCATCAGTGACCGTGGACACTGTGCCAGATGACTCCAGTACATCCATGCGACCCCTTGTGAAGACAGGGTGCAAGAGAGAGAACCAGGCCTCTCTTGCTAAATGCACAGACACTGGCACTTGGGCATGGAGAATGCATGCTGCACGGACTGCAGATCCTGAAGTTGGAGGCAACTGACATGTCACTCCCCAGGACACATGTGACAGCCATACATCAGGAGCGGTCAGAAACAAATCCTCCCTTGTGGGATGAGAACAAGGGTCCCAGAGGACCACGGGGGACCCAGAGGGATGAGCACATTGTCTTGTATAGCAGGGGCTGGGGATGTGAGTGTGGCGGCTGGGCAAGTGGGAGTATCCAGATGCAGAGGCCAGCGATACCAAAGTGGTACTCCTTAACGACCTCTCTGTGCCTGAGACGTCTTCTCTGGTACACTGCTTCTGTGAGGATGGATGTGGCGCTCCCAGCCTCAGGCCGGTCACCATGAGCCTGAACTTGCTCAACTGGTCGTTGGACCACAACCCTCCGGGATGGAACAGGATTGCTAAGGTGGGGGTCCATTTGGGCCTCCCCAGAATGGGCGATTGATATTGGGTTTCTTTGCTGCCCAGGAAGGGCTTGGGGCCAGGCCAGTCCAATGCTGACCTCCCCCATGTCGCCAGATCAGAAGGTCCTGCCATGAGAGGTAAGTGACAAGACACAGAAGTTGTGAGGGGATCAAGAGGTGAGGCCTGAAGGCAGATCCGTGTAGAGGCCAGGACCCTCTCCTCTCCCCGGTGGGGAAGCTCAGGCTCATGTAGCCTGGATATACAGCCTGGATTCAAGTCATGCGAGTAGCAGGTGACAGGCTGAGACTGGAGGCTTGGGGGCTTCAGGTGTCCTAGTCTCATACACAGCAGCTGTGCTTACAGCACGCGAGACCCAGGTGATTCTCACGGAGGCAGGCTGAATTAAGCACCTTTGTCGGCATCATTCTTCCCTGGGTCCTCTGCTCACGGAGACCCTGGGGCTTCTTTGCTGTGAGCCCCACGATTCAGGGTGCTGGGGCCCTGGGTCCGTCAGGGATGTCGCCGGCAGCAAGTTGCCCACCAGGTGAGGAGGCTACTTTCTTCAGTGGGCAGGCAGTGGAGGACGGAGTGGCCCTGGAGGACGGAGAGGTGGTGTGGTCGGGCAAGTGTTCCTGCTGCTGGTGAAAGACATCATTGAGGAGGTTGAAGTGGTGGTGGAGGAGGAGCAGGGGAAGCTGTCCTCGCAGCAGTGGGAGGAGAAGCCGGAGGAGCAGGGCCAGAACATCCAAAGACAGGAGCCTTGAGTGACCAGCCCCGCTGGAGGCGCGGGAGGTGTTGGCCGTCCTGTAGATGGAGTTGAGCTCCGCAAATGAGACAGACCCCAAAGCCTATCTTCGGCTCCAGAGGAAGGACCATCAGAGGAGAAAGCGTCCCTCGAGTCACAGAAGTGCCATCATCCAGGGCAACCCTGGATTGTGGGCCAATGCCGTATCCTTAGTGCTGCTTCTCAGAGGTCAGATGCTTAGGAGGACGATAAGGAACAGGAGCAGGAGGAGGGGTGGGGGTGAGGGAACCCGCCAGCTGAGGGGAGGCCACGAAACTGGGCGGCAATGGAATGGCAGTTCAGGAGTGCTGTCATCTCCACAGGCACAGTGCCAGCAGAGACTGCAACCCCTCTACCTGTACGTGTCTGAGCCAATGACTATGGGAGGCTGAGTTTGGCTCACATCTCAGTAGGAGTCGCACACTTTGGCCTGGAATGGATGTCATCAGTGACTGGAGACAGTCTGGTAAATGACTGCACTACATCCCTGCCACCTCTTGTCAAGACAGGGAGCAGGGATGAGACCCAGGCCTCTCTTGCTAAACGCACAGACACACGCACTGGCGCACGGAGAATGCATTCTACAGAGACTGTAGATCCTGAAGTTTCAGCCAACTGACATCCCACTTGCCAGGACACCCCAGCCAGGCATACATCAGGGGCGGTCAGAAACAGATCCTCCCTTGGGGGATGCGGACAAGGGTCCCAGAACCACAGGGGACCCAGAGGGATGAGCACATCGCATGGTGTGGCAGGGGCTTGGGATGTCGGTGTGGCGCCTGGGCAAGCGGGAGTACCCAGATGCCAGAGCACCAGCGATGCCAAACTGGTACTCCCATACGACCTCTCTATGCCTGAAGTATGGGTGGTCCCGAAAGGAAACAAGTACTCCCACAAGGGAGGACTTACAGATGCCTGTTCCGGTGCCCTTGCTCTGCTCGAGACTGACCCTGTTACTCGAGACTCTTCCTTCCCCAGCATGTGGCATGACTGGCTCCTTGACTTCGAGCAGATTATGAGCACTGCCAGAGGCCCGTCATCATCAGCGACCGAGATGAAGACTTGCTTAGCTCCATGATGGCTTTGAAGGGCACGGAGGGAGCCTGAGGACAGGTCGGAGGCGGAGCTGGGCAGGAACGTGGGGGTCAGGGGATCCTATGCCCCACGTGCATGCGTTTGCCGTGAGCCTTTGGAAAGGAAAAATGGAAGATGTGGATGCCTGCCTGTCAGGCAAGCTGCGGAACTTAGAAGCTTGTGTACCTTTACCTTTTCCATCTTCCCGGTCCTGGAGGGTGCTGGAACGAGGCCATCCCCAGTCCTGCTGCAAGTTGGTATTTTCCTTTCGGGAAAACCCATCCTTCAGGAACAGAGAGATCATTAAGGAGTACGACTTTAGCGATGCTGGTCCAACCTGGCTCCCAGGGCAGTGTGGGTTGGTGGGAGAGGGTGTCAGACACACCGCCTACCTGAATCTTTCCTGTCTCCCTCATCCTCCACCAGGATATAGGGCATGTACGTCCTCTCCGGTCCACTGCTTCTGTGAGGATGGATGGGGGCTCCCAGCCTCAGGCCGGACACCCGCAGCATGTACTTCCTCAACTGGTTGTTGGACCACAACTCTCCAGGATGTAACAGGATTGCTGAGGTGGGGTCCATCTGGGTCTCCCCAGAATGGACGATTGGTGTTCGGGTTCTTGGCTGCCCATGGGAGGGCTTGGGGCTGCTCCTCCATATGCTGACCTCCCCCGTGCGGCCAGCAGATCATTGGCGAGGGCCTGTGAGTCAACCCCCTGCAGTATTAGCCCCAGGAGGAAGGTCCTGCCATGAGAGGTAAGTGACAAGACAGAGGTTGTGAGGGGGTCAAGAGGTGAGTCCTGAAGGCAGATCCGTGTAGAGGCCAGGACCCTCTCCTCTCCCTGGTGGGGAAGCTCAGGCTCATGCAGCCTGGATGCACAGCCTGGATTCAGGTCATGTGGGTATCAGGTGACAGGCTGAGACTGGAGGCTTGCGGGCTTCACATATCTTAGTCTCATTCAGAACAGGTCTGCTAACAGCACGCAAGACCCGGGTGACTCTCATGGAGGCGGACTGAATTAAGCACCTTTGTAGGCATCATCCTTCCCTGGGTCCAGCTGCTCATGGAGACTGGGGCTTCTTCGGTGTGAGCCTGTGGGTTCAGGGTGCCAGTGCCCTGAGAGCTGCTGGTGCACTGGGGCCGTCGGGGATGTTGCAGGCAGCAGGTGGCCCACCTGGTGAGGAGGCTGCCTTCTTTAGCAGGGACGCAGTGGAGGTAGCAGCAGCCCTGGAGGATGGAGAGGTGGTGCGTCCAACAAGTGTTCCAGTTGCTGGTGGAAGACATCGTTGAGGAGTTTGAAGTGGTGGTGGAGGAGGAGCAGGGGAAGCTGCCCTCGCAGGAGCGGGAGGAGAAGCCGGAGGAGCAGGGCCAGGAACATCCAAGGACAGCAGCCTCGAGCGACCAGCCCCCACTGGAGGCACTGGCTGCCCTGCGGGTAGAACTGAGCTCCCCAAATGAGAAAGACCCCACAGCCTATCTTTGGCTCCATTGGAAGGACCATCAGAGGAGAAAGCGTCCCTTGAGTCAGAGAAATGCCATCTTCCAGGGCATCCCTGGCTTGTGGGCCAAAGCCATATCCTTAGTGTCGCTTCTCAGGGCTCAGATGCTCAGGAGGATGAGAAGGAACAGGAGCAGGAGGAAGGGCGGATATCAGGGAACTCACCAGCTGAGAGGGGGCGCCAAGGGAATTAGGGGACAAGGGAATTGGGCACTGGGGGAGCTGTGATTTCCACAGCCGCAGTGCCAGTGGAGCCTATGTATCTTTCTACCTGTATGCATCTGAGCAAATGACTCTGGGAGGCTCAGTTTGGCTCGCATCTGAATAGAAGCCACATACTTTGGCAGGGAAGGAATGCCATCAGTGACCGGGGACATTGTGCCAGATGACTCCAGTACATCCATGCGACCCCTTGTGAAGACAGGGCGCAAGAGAGAGAACCAGGCCTCTCTTGCTAAATGCATAGACACTGGCACTTGTGCACAGAGAATGCATGCTGCACAGACTGCAGATCCTGAAGTTGGAGACAACTGTCATGCCACTCCCAGGACACATGTGACAGCCATACATCAGGAGCGGTCAGAAACAAATCCTCCCTTGTGGGATGAGAACAAGGGTCCCAGAGGACCACCGGGGACCCAGAGGGATGAGCGCATGGTCTTGTATGGCAGGGGCTGGGGATGTGAGTGTGGCAGCTGGGCAAGCGGGAGTATCCAGATGCAGAGGCCAGCAATGCCAAAGTGGTAGTCCTTAATGACCTCACTGTGCCTGAGACGTCTTCTCCGGTACACTGCTTCTGTGAGGATGGATGTGGCGCTCCCAGCCTCAGGCCGGTCCCCATGAACCTCAACTTGCTCAACTGGTTTTTGGACCACAACTCTCTGGGATGAACAGGATTGCTAAGGTGGGGTCCATTTGGGCCTCCCCAGAATGAGCAATTGATATTGGGTTTCTTTGCTGCCCAGGAAGGGCTCAGAGCCTGGTTAGTCTCATGCTGACCTTCCCCGTGTGGCTAGCAGATCAGAAGTTCCTGCCATGAGAGGTAAGTGACCAAACACAGAAGTTGTGAGGGGGTCAGGAGGTGAGGCCTGAAGGCAGATCCGTGTAGAAGCCAGGACACTCTCCTTTCCCCGGTGGGGAAGCTCAGGCTCATGCAGCCTGGATGCACAGCCTGGATTCAGGTCATGTGAGCAGCAGGTGACAGGCTGAGACTGGAGGCTTGGGGGCTTCACATGTCGTAGTCTCATTCACAGCAGCTCTGCTTAGAGCATGCGAGACCCAGTTGATTTTCATGGAGGCAGGCTGAATTATGCATTTTGGCTGCGTCATCCTTCCCTGGGTCCTCTGCTCATGGAGATCCCGGGGCTTCTTTGGTGTCAGCACGATGATTCAGGGTGCCTGTGCCCTGAGGCCTGCTGGTGTGCTGGGGCCTTCGGGGATGTCACTGGCAGCAGGTGGCCTACCAGGCAAGGAGGCTGCCTTCTTCCGCGGTCAGGCAGTGGAGGATGGAGCAGCCCTGGAGGACGAAGCGTTGGTGCAATCTGGCAAGTGTTCCTGCTGCTGGTGGAAGACATCTTTGAGGAGGTTGACGTGGTGGCGGAAGAGGAGCAGGGGAAGCTTTCCTTGTAGGAGCGGGAGGAGAAGCCAGAGGAGCAAGGCCAGGAACATCTAAGGATAGGAGCCTCGAGCGACCAGCCCCCACTGGAGGCGCTGGAGGCATTGGCGGCCCTGCAGGTGGAGATGAGCTCTGTAAATGAGAAAACCACAAAGCCACATCCAAAACTTGGCCACTCAGCACCACTGCAGAAGTAGATGTGGAAAAGGCTTCAGAGTCTTCAGGCTCAGGTGCTGCGAACAGCCTCGGAGCTTCTTTTTAAGTCATGCAGGGAAGGACACGCAAGTGAGTGAAGGCTAGAGTGAGTTTTCTGTTAAAAACAGATTGTCTGGGGTACAGACGGGCTGGGTGGAGCTGAGCTCAAGGGGGCTCGGAATCCATACTCAGAAACCCTGATGCCTCTGTCTTGTCTCTGCCTCCTCATCTGCTTAAACCCCAGTCTGCCGCCTGACGCCAACTTTCCTGTGCACCTTCACACTCAGACTGTCCATTCAGTGACAGATATTTGTTAACACCTGCCTCTGGCCAGGTTGTGTTCCAGGCATGGGACAGCCGTGAGGAGACAGACAATAACCCCAGTCCTTCTGGAGCAGAAATTTTACCAGAGGCCAAACCCTCCTACCTCACCCCAATTCCCAGCGCCAAGCTGCCAGGCCACTCCTCTTTCACCCCTCCTGGTCCTGATGCTCTCTACTGACCTGAGGAGCCTCCGTGGACCTACAGGTCTGCACACCGCAATCCCTCTGCTGACCCCCTAACCATCACCCAGAACCCCGCTGGCACCCCCTGGGTGGGCACCTTCCGTTCTTCCCAGGGATTGGCAGGACACATGGCTCCTGGCCCTTGCCAGGGCAGGGTAGTATGGTTAGAACAACCCAGTTTATTTAAGTTTGTAAATAAGTACACTTACTCATAGAGAAAATCTGTTCATGTCAGACATGAAGTGATAACTGCCTGTGGGTGGACGGGGAGCTTCTCTGCCTTCTCTGGGATTCCCTAGGGACAGTGAGGCAGTGTAGCCTCGGTTCCTGGGTGCTGCCCTGCTCCACAGCCATCCAGGCCCTGCTCACGCTGGTCCAAGTCAGGCCACTGAGCACACAGACCCCGGAGACCAGGCAGGGGCCCCTCTGCACCGCCCCCTCCCCTCCCCAGTTGCACAGACCTGGACGACCGCTGTCCTGGGCTCCTGCCACCAGGCCAGGTGAAGGTGCTCATTGGCAAGCTGTCCTTTGACACTGAGGGCTACTGGAAGAAGAGGGGCCAGGAGAGGTTCTACCCATACATGGGCATGAGGGCCAGACGGGTGGAGCCCTGAGATGCACTTTGACCCACAGGCCGGTCCTGCCCCTCCCAATCCGAATGGGCACCTGCTCTGAGCCCCCAGCTTTAACAACTTCACACCCATGCCACCCAACCCCAAGGTCAGGTTGACTCACCCCCTGTGGACAGAGGCTCACCTGAACCCCTCCAGTTCCCTGTCCCCTTTGCATAACCTGTTCAATGTGTCCTAACCCTTGGGAACCTCCAGGCCCAGGGGCCCCTCAAACCGAGTGCTTCCTCTGGGGAGGCACCAGACCCACCCAAAGTGCCCCAGCTGGCCTTGGGGCTCCTGTCCCCTGACTCCAGGCCTGGGATGCTGGGCCCCGGGCAGCACTGGGCCAGGCTGTGAGCACTCCCAGTGCCCCGTCTGCCTGCAGGTCATTTTCACCATCACAGACAAGACCCACAAGTTCCATGGGCTACCGCTGCTGAGCCCGTGGCCTTACACCACATACCGAGGGAGCTAGTGGCTGACTGGCAGCCAGCCTGTGACCCTGGACATGGTGCTACTGCATACTGAGCCACCCCCAAGCAGCAGGGCGGGTGTGTTCCTCATGGGCACCAGGGTCACACTTTCCCTGGGACATTCTGGCCACATGTCACAGGGGCAGGTGTCACTCAGGCTTCAATAAAGTTGCTGCTGGTGCCTGCAACTGCAAGGTGGCTACGGTCACAAGGCAAGGTCGACAGGAGCTGCCCCAGGGGGATGGGGTGGAAGGCGTGAGCACAGGGGTGGGCTAGAGGAACCATTGGGGGTACCAGGGGCACTTCTCCACACAGCCACACAAGGACACACAGCTCACATGAAAAAAAAGTCTTCCACTGTTTCCCCATGAATTTTCCGTGAAGTGATGGGACCAGATGCCATGATCCTTGTTTTCTGAACGTTGAGCTTTAAGCCAACTTTTTCCCTCTCCTCTTTCACTTTCATCAATAGGCTCTTTAGTTCTGTTTCACTTTCTGCCATAAGGGTGGTGTCATATGTATATCTGAGGTTATTGATATTTCTCCCCACAATCTTGATTCCAGCTTGTGCTTCATCCAGGCCAGTGTTTCTCATGATGTACTCTGCATAGAAGTTAAATAAGCTGGGTGACGACATACAGCCTTGATGTACTCCTTTTCCTATTTGGAACCAGTCTACTGTTCCATGACGAGTTCTATCTGTTGCTTCCTGACCTGCATATAGATATCTCAAGAGGCAGGTCAGGTGGTCTGGTATTCCCATCTCTTTCAGAATTTTCCACAGTTTATTGTGATCCACATGGTCTAAGCCTTTGGCCTAGTCAATAAAGCAGAGGTAGAGGTTTTTGTGAAATTTTTGCTTTTTTGATGATCCAGGGGATGCTGGCAATTTGATCGCTGGTTCCTCTGCCTTTTGTAAAATCAGCTTGAACATCTGCAAGTTCACGGTTCACATATTGTTGAAGCTTGGCCTGGAGAATTTTGAGCATCACTTTGCTACCGTGTGCAATGAGTGTAATTGTGCAATAGTTTGAGCATTCTTTGACAGTGCTTTTCTTTGAGATTGGAATGAAAACTGACCTTTTCCCGTCCTGTGGCCACTGCTGAGTTTTCCAAATTTGCTTGCATATTGAGTGCAGCACTTTCACAGCATCATCGTTTAGGATTTGAAATAACTGGAATTCCATCACCCCCACTAGCTTTGTTCATAGTGATGCTTCCTAAGGCTCACTTGGCTTCACATTCCAGGATATCTGGCTCCAGGTGAGTGATCACAGCATCATGACTATCTGGGCTGTGAAGATCTTTTTTGTACAGTTTTTCTGTGTATCCTTGCCACCTATTCTTAATATCTTCTGCTTCTGTTAGGTCCATACCATTTCTGTCCTTTATTGAGCCCTTCGTTGCAAGAAACATTCCCTTCATATCTCTGGTTTTCTTGAAGAGATCTCTACACTTTCCCATTCTGTTGTTTTCCTCTTATTTTGCACTGATCACTGAGGAAGGCTTTCTTATCTCTTCTTGCTATTCTTTGGAACTCTGCATTCAAATGGGTATATCTTTCCTTTTGTCCTTTGCGTTTCTCTTCTCTTCTTTTCACAGCTATCTGTAAGGCCTCCTCAGACAACCATTTTTCCTTTCTGCATTTCTTCTTCCTGGGGATGATTTTGGTTATTGCCTCCTGTACAATGTCACAAACCTCCATCCAAAGTTCATCAGGCACTCTGTCAGATCTAGTCCCTTAAATCTATTTCTCACTTCTACTGTATAATCATAAGGGATTTGATTTAGGTCATACCTGAATAATCTAGTGGTTTTCCCTACTTTCTTCATTTCTACTTTCTACTGTCTGAATTTGGCAATAATGAGGTCATGATCTGAGCCACAGTCAGCTCCTGGTCTTGTTTTATGGACTGTATAGAGCTTCTCCATCTTTGGCTGCAAGAATATAATCGATTTGATTTTGGTGTTGATCATCTGGTGATGTCCATGTGTAGAGTCTTCTCTTGGGTTGATGGAAGAGGGTGTTTGCTATGACCAGTGTGTTCTCTTGGCAAAACTCTATTTGCCTATGCCCTGCTTCATTCTGTACTCCAAGGTCAAAGTTGCCTGTTACTCCGGATGTTTCTTGACTTCCTACTTTTGCATTCCAGTCCCCTATAATGAAAAGGACATCTTTTTTGTGTGTCAGCTCTAAAAGGTCTTGTAGGTCTTCACAGAACAATTCAACATCAGCTTCTTCAGTATTACTGGTTGGGGCACAGACTTTCATTACCATGATACTCAACGGTTTGTCTTGGAAACAAACAGACATCATTCCATCGTTTTTGAGATTGCACCCAAGCACTGCATTTTGAACTCTTTTTGACTATGATGACTATTCCATTTCTTCCAAGGGAATCTTGCCCACAGTAGTAGATATAACGGTCATCTGAGTTAAATCCACCCATTCCAGTCCATTTTAGTTGCTGATTGCTAAAATGTCGACATTCATTCTTGCCATCTCCTGTTTCACCACTTCCAATTTGCCTTGATTCATGCACCTAATGTTCCAGGTTCCTATGCAGTATTGCTGTTTGCAGTATTCGACCATGCTTTCATCACCAGTCACATCCACAACTGGGTGTTGTTTTTGCTTTGGCTCTGGCTCTTCATTCTTTCTGGAGTTATTTCTCCACTGATCTCCAGTAGCATACTGGGCACCTACCGACCTGAGAAGCTCATCTTTCAGTGTCCTATCTTTTTACCTTTTATACTGTTCATGGGGTTCTCAAGACAAGAATACTGAAGTGGCTTGCCATTCCCTTCTCCTGTGGCCCACGTTTTGTCAGAACTCTCCACCATGACCCATCCCTCTTGGGCAGCCCTACACGGCACGGTTGATAGTTTCATTGAGTTAGGCAAGCTGTGGCCCATGTGATTAGACCACTCCTTACCTTGAACATGGGGTATCTATCTCCTCACAAGCGCCACTCCTGATCTTCGGCGTGGGGTATCTCCTCTCAGCTGCTCGCTGCTCCAGCGCTGCACAGCCACTGCCCGCTGCTGATGCTGTGCGGTGGAAATAAAACTGAAAGTTCTGGGATAAACGTGCTGATTATAGAACACATTTAATCCAGCTTTCTTCAAAACACCAGTGACAACAATACTGCACATTTGTTTCACACTTTAGTTCATATCAGGTTTTTGTTTGTAATCTTTTCAGTGCTGCTTCCTAATAACCAATTTCACTGGTTTTTTTAATAAATCCGCTGGGCTCCTTCTTCAGCAGCTCTGGTCTGACCTCTGGCTCTGGGACTGACACAGGGCCCTCAGCTCCTTGGAGCCAGATTAACCCCAGCCCCTCGGTCCCACTTTCCAGAGTTGTAACAAGTCGTTAAGAGCACTCCATCCCTCCCACACACCTTCAAGCAGACAGCTGTGTCTAGAGCTCAGAAAGTATGACAGTCTAGATCCCCGGACTCCTAGCAAATGTGGGGCAGGACAGACAGAGGGCAATCAGATGGGTGTTGGGCAGTGTCCAAGGCCAGGCCTGGGAGCCATGTTTCCTGCCCAGACCTCACATAAAGCGAAGTTTTCTGACCCTCATCCCCTCCTGGCAGGCCTTTCCATCCCTGTGTCCTCAGAGGTCTCTGCCCATGTACTCTTTCCCAAAACCTGGCTTTTCTTTTTTTTTGGCCTGGGAAATCCCATGGACAGAGGAGCCTGGTGGACTACAGTCCATAAGTTCACAAAGAGTCTAACATGACTTAGCCAGTAAACAACAACAAAAAATAGATGAGAAAGCTAAGGAAGGTTACAAAAAAAAAAAAAAAGAACACAAAGCAATGAAATCCTGTCACTGTCTTTAGAAGGTAATTGAGCACCTGCCATCACCCTAAGAAACTTTCAGATGAACACACAGTTTCTATATCCTATCTATATCCTATATATATGTGTGTTCCTATATCCTACCATACACATTCCTGCTATAATCTGACAGCAAAGACTTGTCAAATAACAATAATTATCATGAGAATCAGTCTCTGCTAATCATCACTATACTCTGCATTTTCAACACATATTTGCTTAATATTTAATCAGTGCCAGCAGGCATTTTCTAAGGGCTTCCCTGGGGGCTCAGACAGCAAGGAATCTTCCTGCAATGCAAGGGACCTGGCTTTGATCCTTTGGTGGGGAAAATCCCCTGTAAAAGGAAGTGGCTGATGGCTAATGACCTTAGGACTTTTGATCACTAGAGAACTCCTGGCCCCACAGAACATTAATAGGTGAGTGCCCTCCCAAAAGCCTCCATCTCAACACTAAGACTAAGCCACACCCCAAAGCCAGCAAGCTGTAGTGCCAAACACCCCTCACCTATCCTTTAGCCAGATAGGGGCACAGCCTTGCACATCAGCAGACAGGCTGCTCAAAGCCATACTGAACCCCTAACATTCCAAACCACACTAGTGGACACAGCCAATGCCTTTCAGAAAGACATGATCTAGCTCCACCTACCAGAACACACACACAAATCCCCCCAACCAGGAAACCATCACAAGGCATTGGTTCAATCCCACCCAGGAGAGGTAGACTCCATAGTTAAGAGGAACTACAGCCTTTCAACCAAGAAAGGGATCACAAACACAGTAAATTAAACAAAACAAAATGACAGAGAAACATCCAGCAGATGAAGGAACATGGCTAAAACCCAAAGGACTGTACAACAAAAATAAACAAAGCAGACCTAGGTAACTTAAAAGCTCCAGGTATATGCCTCCCCACTGCCTGATCATAAACAAGCTCTCCCACCCACCAGTGAACCACAGCTTAACTCTTGTCACTTAGGAACACATAGATTGGCCCCACCCCAAATCCATCCATGCCAGGTCAGCACACAGACAACCCCAGCTCCATCCATGCCAGGTCAGCACACAGACCACCCCAGATCCATCAATGCCAGGTCACCACTCAGACCACCCCACCTCCATCCATGCCAGGTCAGCACACAGACCACCCCACCTCCATCCATGCCAGGTCAGTGCAGAGACCACCCCAGATCCATCAATGCCAGGTCACCACTCAGACCACCCCACCTCCATCCATGCCAGGTCAGCACACAGACCACCCCACCTCCATCCATGCCAGGTCAGCACACAGACCACCCCACCTCCATCCATGCCAGGTCAGTGCAGAGACCACCCCAGATCCATCAATGCCAGGTCACCACTCAGACCACCCCACCTCCATCCATGCCAGGTCAGCACACAGACCACCCCACCTCCATCCATGCCAGGTCAGCACACAGACCACCCCAGATCCATCAATGCCAGGTCAGTGCAGAGACACCCCAGCTCCATCAATGCCAGGTCAGCACATGGACCACCCCTCCTCCATCAATGCCAGGTCAGCACACAGACCACCCCAGATCCATAAATGCCAGGTCAGTGCAGAGACACCTCAGCTCCATCCCTGCCAGGTCAGCACTCAGACCACCCCAGCTCCATCCATTCCAGGTCAGTACACAGACAACCCCAGATCCATCCATGCCAGGTCAGTGCAGAGACACTCCAGATCCATCAATGCCAGGTCAGTGCAGAGACACCCCAGATCCATCAATGCCAGGTCAGCACTCAGACCACCCCAGATCCATCCATGCCAGGTCAGCACACAGACCACCCCAGATCCATCAATGCCAGGTCAGTGCAGAGACACTCCAGATCCATCAATGCCAGGTCAGTGCAGAGACACCCCAGATCCATCAATGCCAGGTCAGTGCAAAGACACCCCAGATCCATCCCTTTCAGGTCAGCACTCAGACCACCCCACTTCCATTCATGCCAGGTCAGCACAAAGACCACCCCAACTCCATCCATTCCAGGTCGGTACACAGACCACCCACCTCCAGATTTCCCAACCTGGGGATTTGGCAAAGGGACTGAGAATCCTGAGGAGTTAAGACTTTGGAGGACATTGGGATTTGATTATAGAACTTCCACAGGACTAGGGAAACAGACTCATGGAGGGCACAAACAAAATCTTGTGTGCACCAGGACCCTGGAGAAAGGAGCAATGACCCCACAAGAGACTGATCCAGACTCACCCGTGAGTGTCCAGGGGCCTCCGGATGAGGCGTGGGTCAGTTGTGGCCTCCTGCAGTGTTGGGGGCACTGGCACCTTTTGAAAGAGGTCGCCACTGTTTTCATTACCTCCACCATAGTTTGGTCTCAGGTAAAACAACAGGGAGGGCCACAGGCCCACCCATCAACAGAAAGCCATGTTGACGGGCATTTAATATTCATAAGGTCCAAGCGTTTCTAAGTAAACAACAACTGATCTCCTGGAGTCTCCTAGGAGTGGTCATCAAAAAAGAATTCATAACTGGGTAGACCGCCACAAAGCCAATTTTAACAGGTACCTTTAACTCCCACCTTAAAAATATCTCATGAAAAGATGTCAAAATTGCTAAATATTAGGAAAGGGTGTTCACTATCACCTTACACCAATCAGAATGGTGATTGTCAAGCACTCTACAAAGGTTAAATCTGCCAGATGCCATGAAGAAAAGGGAACCATCCACCTTCACTGCTAAAATGAAAATAGGAGAAAGCCACTATGGAGGAGAGCGTGGACGTGCATCAATAATAAAAATGAGAATGAAATTAGAATATCCCTCAAACCATACACAAATATAAACTTCAAAGAAGATAAAGATCTAAATGTCGGACGGATACTATGCAATTTTGAGGGCAATATAGGGGGGACATGCTGCAACATCAATTCCACCAAGTGCGCCCAGAATAATGAAAATGAACCAAAACTAAGAAAACAGGACTGATTAACCTTAAAAGCATTTGCACAGCAAAGGAACCCTAAATGAAAGAGAAGGGCAGTCCTCAGAATGGGAAAAAATATTTGCAAACAAAGACATCCATAAGGAATAAAGAAGATGGGGTACATAGACGATGAACCATCACTCAGCCATAACAAGCAGGAAAGAATGCCATGGGAAGCCTCAGGAAATAAAGCAGAGGTGATCATAGCAAGTGAGGTGAGGGAGACAGGGAGCGATATTAGCATAAGATATCACTTGTAGCTGGGATCTAATAATGGATACAGATGAACTTCTTTACCAAAGAGAAACAGTCTCACAGACTCAGAAAATAATTAATGGTCCCCAGAAAGAAAAAAACAAAACAAAATTGTGGGACAGGGAGTAATGAACTGATTCAATCTAACACAGGGAGGCTTATATTATTAAAAAACAACAACAACAATCCACCAGGAACCACTGTGTAAACAGGAATCCTATTCAACACTGTAACATCCTATATCGGAAAAGAACCTGGAAGAGAAGATATACACGTCTACGTACAAGTGAATCAAATTGCTGTCGATCCAAATAAAAACAAAAAACACCGACAACCTTGTCTTTGAACTACATCCACCAATTCAAATTAGGGAATGAAAGTATAAAAAAGGAATCAGAAAGGCTGACTCTACTGCCCTCAGGACATGGTGATCTGGATGGTGTCACATCCCTGAAGCCTGAGCTGGTTTTGGTCCCATGACTGGAGGGCCTCAGTGCAGATGGAGCTGGGAGCATGTGCCAGGAAATGTGACCCCACAATGGACCTGGGGTGCCTCCTCCCTCTGCATGAGCACCCAATCTCCAGATGCAGGTGGAACCTCCTGCAGAGAAAACAAACCTATATCACCCAAGAATTGGTGGAGCCTCCAGGCTGGAACAGGTTTGCAAGGTCCCCTGGCCACTCTATGTCCTCTAGGCTGGGGTTCCTACCTCCAGCCTCCATCCTTAGGGTCACCCCACCTACAGATGACAGCACCCTCTGCAGAGTGGTGTCCACAAACTGGGATGTGTCCTGGGCACCCTGGTTAAGGGGGAAGGAGAAATGAGGCTCAAGCCTTGGCACATTCCACTCTAGCTGACAATCAATGAACAGAGTTTTCCATGAGACTCAATGACTGAGGACCAGAGTGGGGCAGGAAGCAATGCTGTTTCCTTAGAACCGTCTTCCAGAAAAACAACTTTAAACCTAATGCTGCTTGGCTCTTCATATTCACAAGGCCTGTGGGACTGTAAATGACCCCTCCCTTCCAGTCATGTCCCAGGGTAGATCATCAGACAGGAATTCAAAACAGGGCCACCTTTCAAGAAAACAACATCAAGAGGTAAACTGTAGTCACTCTGTACAGTATCAAAAAGCACCTGGAAAGTTCGTCCAGCTCACTATGTACTCAGTCCAGTTGCTCAGTTGTGTCCTACTCTTTGCAATCCCATGGACTGCAGCATGCCACTATGTATTAAATCCACGCAAATCACAACTCCCATGAAAAATCCCCTCCCACAGGTCAGAGTGGCCACTGTCTAAAAATCTACAGAGAACACGGGCTGAGAGGATGGAGGCAAAAGGGAATTCTCCTACACTCTCAGTGGGGGTGTAAATGGGTGCAGGAACTATCAAAACCACCAAGGAGGTTCTTTTTCAACTAAACACCCAGAAACCACGTGGCCCAGCAATCCCTTGTCCGGGCTCAGACCCAGAGAAAATCAGAATTCACAGTGACCCATGCACCTTGTTTTCAGGGCAGCTCGATTGGCAATGGCCAAGAACTAGAATTGTTGCTGGCCAAAATCTTGGCTTTCTCTGCCCAGTGAAGCCAAATAAAAAATACCGAGACAGAGTTTGAAGGAGATACGAAGGTGGCTTTTATTCTCAAGCCAGCAGAGAGGGGAACACAGTAGGATCATGCCTCAAGGACTGTGTCTCCCACCCCCTGCCCATGAAGAGCCTAGGGGCTTATATAAGGGAATGGCTCACAGTCAGGTGTCAGTGATGAGGAACAAAGTGGGTAGGATCTATATCTCCTCCTTGTGCAATTTTTCAAAGACAGTCTTAGACTGAAGTCAATAACCCAGTAACTGACTCTGGCAGTTGGGGTGGCTCCGCGGCCTTCTTTCTGATATGTAAGTACAAGGGGAAGGGTGTTGTAAGAGTAACCACCAGATAGGTGATGTATTTAGCATAGAGTCCAAGGAAAAAATGTTACTCATGGCTCCTGCAGAGTTAGGGGGCTGAAAAGCAAACAGTCACAGACATTCAGAGTTATGAGCAGTTAAAGTAAAAAAACTAGGAATGTTCAGGCCTACTCACTGTTTTCTTGATCTCCTTTGCTCTCACAAAAGGGAAAGAATAAAAAACTCATTTCTTTTTTTTTCCTTTGCACGTATTATCAGTCGCTTCAGTCATGTCCAACACTTTGTGACCCCATGCACTGTAGCCCGCCAGGCTCCTTTGTCCATGGGATTCTCCAGGCAAGAATACTGGAGTGGGTTGTCATGCCCTTCTCCAGGGGATCTTCCCCACTCAGGGACTGAACCCATGTCTCCTGCACTGGCAGGTGGATTCTCTACTGGCTGGGCCACCAGGGAAACCCTCCCTGCAACAAATTCAATGAAGTTATTCATCGACAGAAAAATGAAGTCAGAGTGGTGCACCTCTGCACTGGAATGCTACCCAGCCCTGAATCACAATGGAATAATGCCAGTGACAACAGTGTGGATGGATAGAGTGGATACCATACTAAGAAAAGGAAGGCGGAGAGAGAAAGACAAATATCAGAAGGTACCACTGACAGGTATCTTCTTGAAATTAATGCAAATGTAGGCTATTACACAGTAGAGACTCACAAACTTAGAAAACCAACTTATGATTATTAAAAAAAAGTATGCCCAGTGGGATTGCTGGGTCGTATGGCAATTCTATTTCCAGTTTTTTAAGGAATCTCCACCCTGTTCTCCGTAGTGGCCTTACTAGTTTGCATTCTCACCAACAGTGTAGGGATGTGGGACAAATGAAGAGTTTGCAAGGAACAAACAGGCGTTAATACACATCAAACAGATAATCAGGAAAAACAGTGTTGAATAGCAAAGGGCAGCCTACTGGAGACACTGTACTCCTCTCTCTGGGGAAAATGAACCCAAGAAAGAATTGATAAATGTCTGTGTATCACTGAATCCAGCTCCTGTATACCTGAAACAAACACAGTATCGGAAATCAACCCAACCTCAAAAGAAAACAAAAATGAATGCACAGAAGAAGAAATTTACATCAGGATCCTCTATGACCCACCCCCCAGAGTCATAGAAATAAAAGCAAAAATAAAAAATGGGACCTAATTAAACTTAAAAGCTTTTGCACAATGAAGAAAAGTATAAGCAAGGTGAAAAGACAGCCTTCAGAATGGGAGAAAAAAACAGCAAATGAAGCAACTGACAAAGAATTAATCTCAAAAATATACAAGCAGCTCCTACAGCTCAATTCCAGAAAATAAACGACACAATCAAAAAATGGGCCAAAGATCTAAACAGACATTTCTCCAAAGAAGACATACAGATGGCAAACAAACACATGAAAAGATGCTCAACATCACTCATTATCAGAGAAATGCAAATCAAAACCACAATGAGGTACCATCTCACTCCACTCAGGATAGCTGCTATCAAAAAGTTTACAAGCAATCAATGCTGGAGAGGGTGCGGAGAAAAGGGAACCCTCCTACACTGTTGGTGAGAATGCAAACTAGTAAGGCCACTACGGAGAACAGGGTGGAGATTCCTTAAAAAACTGGAAATAGAATTGCCATACGACCCAGCAATCCCACTGGGCATACACACCGAGGAAACCAGAATTGAAAGAGACATGAGCACCCCAATGTTCATCGCAGCACTGCTTACAATCGCCAGGACATGGAAGCAACCGAGATGTCCATCGGCAGATGAATGGATAAGAAAGCTCTGGTACATATACTCAATGGAATATTACTCAGCTATTAAAAAGAATGCATTTGAATCAGTTCTAATGAGGTAGATGAAACTGGAGCCTATTATACAGAGTGAAGTAAGTCAGAGAAAAAAACACCAATACAGTATACTAACACATATATATGGAATTTAGAAAGATGGTAATGATGACCCTTGTACGTGAGACAGCAAAAGAGACACAAATGTAAAGAAGAGACTTTTGGACTATGTGGGAGGAGGGAAGGGTGGGATGATTTGAGAGAATAGCATTGAAACATGTATATTATCATATGTGAAATAGATCGCCAGTCCAGGTTTGATGCATGAGACAGGGTGCTCAGGGTTGGTGCACTGGGATGACCCTGTGGGATGGGATGGGGAGGGAGGTGGGAGGGGGCTCAGGATGGGGAACACATGAACACCCATGGTTGATTCATGTCAATGTATGGCAAAAAAAACACTACAATATTGTAAAGTAATCAGCCTCCCATTAAAATAAATTAATTAATTTTATAAAAAAAAATTTAGAAGTGGAGTGTGAAGCAAAAGCAATGCTGACTCCTTGTGGCCATTTTTTGTAACAGCAACTCTAAAAGCTGTGTTCAGTTCAGTCCAGTTGCTCAGTCGTGTCTGACTCTTCACGACCCCATGGACTGCAGCAGTCCAGGCCTCCCTGTCTATCACCGACTCCTGGAGTTTACTCAAACTCATGTCCATGGAGTCGGTGATGCAATCCAACCATCTCATCCTCTGTCACCCCCTCCTGTCCTCCTGACCTCAATCTTTATCAGCATCATATATATGTGTGTGTGTGTGTGTTTGTGCACAGGAGGGGCTGGAGGGCCGGGACCACCTGCGGGAAGGGAGGCGGCCACCCAGCATCTCCACGTGGAAGTTGAGTCCCTCTGGGTCAGAGCACAGAGCCCGAGGGAGCCCCTGGACTGTGGCTCGTGGGGCACAGTGACAAGCACCTCACGAGTCCTGAGCTGGTGCTGACCCTGTGCTGGCCAGTGCCACTGGGGGACGACACCTGATGACCCAGGCCTTGTGTCCTGCCCTTACATTGAGGGGGTAGGACCATGGGCTGGTTGGAGTGGATGGACATTTTGGGAGCCTGGGAAGTGCTTGGGGGACCCAGTGAGCGTTTCAGGGGGCTGGTGAGTTAGGGGAACCCAGTGAGCCTTTCAGGGGGCTGGCGAGATTGAGGGACCCAGTGTTTCAGGGGGCTGGCGAGTTTGGGGGACCTAATGAGTGCTTCAGGGGGCTGGTGAGTGTCTGGGGAACCCAGTAAGTGTTTCAGGGGCTAGTGAGTATCTGGGGGACCCAGTGAGCATTTCAGGGGGCCAGCAAGTTTGGGGGACCCAGTGAGCATTTCAGGGGGCTGGTGAGTTTGGGGGCCTGAGCAAAGGTATATGAGCCTGGTGTTCATGAAGCGGCCCTGCATGGCTCCATCCATTCGTTCACCTGAGAACAATTCCCTGAGCGCCTCTGTGCGCATCCCCACCCACAGATGTGTGCGAGGTCACATGGAACCTCCTCCAGTGTCTGACTGCAGACCCACAGGGGCAGAACCTGACCTTGCTGGCACGCGCCCCACTTGCTCACCTGAGTGGACTGAGAACACAGAGGGCACGGCAGACCCACAGGAGGAAGTGCCCCGTGGAGCGGAAGCCACTGGGGTGTTCAGGTGCACCCGGCTTGCTCCCTGGGGTGCTGTCCGAGGCCCCAAGGCTGGGTGGCACTCCTGCCGAGCACTCCTGAATCTGCACTTGGAAACCAGGCAGCTGGGTTCACAGACAAGGAAAAGAGGGTGGGTGACCCACACCTATGTACCTGGGGGAAGGGAGAGTGTCTTGCAAGTACAGGACTGGTGTCCACAGGCGATGGGACATTATTCCTCCCATCACAGTGAACCCAACACCATCTCAGGCCAGCGCAAATGGGAAGATGAAGGGCTTGTGACACTCTGACCTGGATTCTGATGGAACAGAGGTCCAGGGATGTGGAGACAAGAGGGCTCAGGAGTGGGCAGGTGACCTGCGTTGTGGGGAGAGTTGTGGACAGGACACCCAGTGGGCAGGTAACCTGTATTATGGGGAGGTCTCCTCTGTGAGGGGAAGACAGACACACACCCACAGGTGTCCCCAGGATGGTGACACAGACGCACTAAAGGAGCCCTATGTGACGGGGCACACACACCCACAGGTTCTCCCCACGGTGCTGTGCTCGGGGTTCTGACATACTGTTTTGCTGCGTGTTCTACTTGCATCTCATTGAATATTTGGATTAGAAAGAGACTTTTATTCTGAAGGGTTATTGTGAAGAGGAAAGGGGACTATTACAGGAGGATAAGAGTCCTTCAGGGAGGACTCTTACTCTAGAGAGGGTGTGCTTCCATAGAGGTAGGGGCAATATTACTGTAGAGAGGTGACTAATATGATAGAGGGGAGATACAACAATAAATGGGGCTATGACCATGTAGGGGGGATGTTACTGTAGAGAAAGTGAAAGTCACTCATTCGTATCCGACTCTATACAGGCCATGGAATTCTCCAGGCCAGAATACTGGAGTGGGTAGCCTTTACCTTCTCCAGGGGATCTTCCTAACCCAGGGAATGAACCCAGGTCTCCCACAATGCAGGCGGATTCTTTACCAGCTGAGCCACCAGGGAAGCCCTACTGTGGAGAGGGGACTCATAATAAAGGAGGACCCTTACTGTAGTGGGAGACTATTACTGTGGAGGGGGAAAATTTATAATAGAGGGACTCTGATACCGTGGGGGCTGTTACACAGGGGAGGGGCTATGACAATACAGAGAACTATCATAATAAAGGGAACTATTACAATAGAGGGGGACCATTCTGTAGAGGGGGACGATTACAGAAGTTCAGTTCAGTCGCTCAGTCGTGTCTGACTCTTTGCCATCCCATGAACCGCAGCATGCCAGGCCTCCCTGTCCATTACCAACTCCTGGAGCCCACTCAAACCCATGTTCATTGAGTTGGTGATGCCACCCAACCATCTCATCCTCTGTCGTCCCCTTCTCCTCCTGCCCTCAATCTTTCCCTACATCAGGGTCTTTTCAAATGAATCAGCTCTTCGCACCAGCTGGCCAAAGTATTGGAGTTTCAGCTTTAGCATCAGTCCTTCCAATGAACACCCAGGACTGATCTCCTTTAGGATGGAGTGGTTGGATCTCCTTGCAGTCCAAGGGACCCTCAAGAGTCTTCTCCAACACCACAGTTCAAAAGCATCAGTTCTTCGGCACTCAGCTTTCTTTATAGTCCAACTCTCACATCCATACATGACCACTGGAAAAACCATAGCCTTGACTAGACAGACCTTTGTTGACAAAGTAATGTCTCTGCTTTGATGTATTACAGAAAAGGCAAAACTATTTATGGAGGGAAGACTCTTACCATAGAGGGAGGCTATTACAATAGAGGAGGACTCTCACTGTTGAGAGAGGACTATTATAGCATATATTAGACTATTACAGTAGAGGGTGGTCTATCATTGTAGAGGGGGGGCTATTACTGAACAGAGGGAGCTATGACAGAGAGAGAGGGACTATTATAACAGAAAGAGGACTATTACCTTAGGGGGGACTATTATAATAAATGGTGGTCTATTACTGCAGACAGGGACTATTACAATAGAAAGGGACTACTGAAATTGAGGAAGACTATTACTATAGAGTGGGGACTACTAACATAGAAAAGGAACTATTAATATAGACTAGGGATAGCAGAAAGGGACTATTAGTGGAGAGGGGAAACTATGACAATAGAGGCAGGACTGTTACAGTAGAAGGGGGACTTGACTGTGGAAGGGGAATACTGAAAACAGAGGGAGATTACTAGATGAGAGACTATTACCACAGAGACAGAATTATTACAATAGGGAGTGGACTATGACAGTAGAGGGGTCATTTACTGTAGAGGGAGATTATAGCAACGGAGGACTTTTACTCTAGAAGGGGGATATTAGAGGCAGACTATTATAATTTAAGGGGACTACCACAATCAAGGAGGACTATTATTCCAGAGAGGGGACTATGACAGTACTAGAAGGGGAACTTTGACAATAGAGGGGGGACTATCACTATATAGTAGGACTATGACATTAGAGGGGGGGCTATTTCAGTAGAGGAGAGACTTTTACTGCAGAGGGGGGACTATTACAACAGAAAGTGAAGTATGACAATGGAGACAGGACTATTAGTGTATGGGGTGGAGGACTATGACAGTAAAGGAGAACTACTACCCTATTACTCTTGCCTTCCTCGGTGGCTCAGGCAAAGAAGCGTCTGCCTACAATGCGGGAGACCCGGGTTCGATCCCTGGGTTGGGAAGATCCCCTGGAGAAGGAAGTGGCAACCCACTCCAGTACTCTTGCCTGGAGAATCCCACGGTAGGTTACAATCCATGGGGTCGCAAAGAGTCGGACACAACTGAGCAACTTCTCTTTCACGTTCATTACTCTATTAGATCTCTAATAGAGAACTGTTACCCTATAGGGGGAACTGTTACTATGACAATAGAGAGGAGCTAACACTGTAGAAGAGGAACCATTACTGTAGGGGGGCTATGACAATAGAAGAGGAGTAATACGATGAAGGGGGACTATTATTACAGAGGGGCGACTACAACAGTAGCAGAGCACAGTTACTGTACAAGTGAAGTTTTCAGAATAGAGGGCTATTACTCTAAACACTATGACATTAGTGTTGGTCGTTCAGTCGTGTCTGACTCTTTGCAACTCCATGGACTGACCGCATGGAGCCCACCAAGCTCCTCTGTCCATGGATTCTCCAGCTAAGAATACTGGAGTGGGTTGCCATGCCTTTCTCCAACTATGATATTAGAGGGGGCTGTTACTATAGAAGGGGAACTATCACTGTACAGGGGAGAGTATGACAATAGAAGGGGAGTATTACTGTAGAGGGGAGACCATGACAACAGAAGGGTACTATTACTATAGAGAGGGGGCCTTAAGAATAGAGACAACCCCTGTCCATGGAGAGCAGTAAACAAAAATAAAGGTCCAGGCATGTGTTTGCCATGAAAGGAGTCCTGATGGCATGCAGACCACCAGGACACCCACCCATAACAGGAGACAGGGGACACTCAGACCCTGACTGGAGGCATTCCCAGCTTCTTAGCTGCTCAGGTGGGTGCTTCATCCTGGGAGCCTGTCCAGTCACTTTTACTGCAGCAACACCCACCAGATGGAGAGACCGCCTCCGGGGAGTGAAGGGCGTGTGACCTTGTGCCTGGGCTCCATCGCCCCTAGGATGGAAGCCCCCATACCTGGAGCCCACAGGCTCGACTGGGTCCCTCTCAGCCCCAAGAGGAGGGGGCTGGTGCACAGTGCGAGGAAGGGGGACCCTCTGGAGGAGGTCGCCAGCTCTAGCCTCAGGGAGAGCAGACTTGAGCTGCTGGGGTCTGTCTGTTGGTCCCTGTCTCCCTGCTCCCTTGCTCCTCCTCAAACCCCCACTTAACCTCCTGTGTCTCTCTGCCCCCTCGCCCTCCTGTCTGTCTCTCTTCCTGTCTCTGTCCATTTCTCTCTGTGTCTGTTTCTCTGTCTCTAGAGCACTTCTCCCCTCTCCACCACCCCATCCTCCTTTCTCTTGGAGAGAAGTCCACAGGTACCGGTTTCTCAGAGCCACGCCTCCATGCCGTCAGCACCAGGTCTTCTGTATGTCCTGTTTTCATTATGCAACACCCCATTTCCTCCCCCAGATCGCCCAGGCTTGGCCTCCGATGGGCTGGCAGGTGAGCTTGCCCGGATCCTTCCTGAGCCACCAAGGTGAACGCCAGCTGGATGTCGGCGCTGAGTTCTCAGCTCTGGGACATGCCCCCGCACCACCTCTCCATCCCAGGTGAGGCCCCGCAGGCTCGGCTCAGCGGGGCTGCGGCTGCGAGACGGGTCCAAGTGTGGGAAGCCTCAGAGCCAAACATGCACACATGCAGGCACACACAGGAACACTGAACACACACACGCATGCACACACACACACCAAACACTTTACATACAATGAAATAAACCAATCTTTTTTTTTCCCAGTCATGTTACTTTTTAATTGAGGTATAGTTGATTTACAATGTTGTGTTCAGTTTAGTTCAGTTCAGTCGCTCAGTCATGACTGACTCTTTGTGACCCTATGAACCGCAGGATGCCAGGCCTCCCTGTCCATCACCAACTGCCAGAGTTTACCCAAACTCATGTCCATTGAGTTGGTGATGCCATCCAACCATCTCATCCTCTGTCATCCCCTTCTCCTCCTGCCCTCAATCTTTTTCAGCATCAGTGTCTTTACAAATGAGTCAGCTCTTCGCATCAGGTGGCCAAAGTATTGGAGTTTCAGCTTCAACATCAGCCCTTCCAATGAACACCCAAGACTGATATCCCTTAGGATGGACTGGTTGGATCTCTTTGCAGTCCAAGGGACTCTCAAGAATCTTCTCCAACACCACAGTTCAAAAGCATCAATTCATCTGTGCTCAGCTTTCTTTATAGTCCAACTCTCACATCCATACATGACTACTGGAAAAACCATAGCTTGACTAGATGGACCTTTATTGACAAAGTAATATCTCTGCTTTTTAATATGCTGTCTATGTTGGTCATAACTTTTCTTCCAAGGAGTAAGCATCTTTTAATTTCACGGCTGCAGTCACCACCTGCAGTGATTTTGGAGCCCCCCCAAATAACGTCGGCCACTGTTTCCCCATCTATTTGCCATGAAGTGATGGGACCAGATGCCACGATCTTAGTTTTCTGAATGTTGAGCTTTAAGCCAACTTTCCACTCTCCTCTTTCACTTTCATCAAGAGGCTCTTTAGCTCTTCTCTACCTCCTGCCATAAGGCTGGTGTCATCTGCATACCTTAGGTTATTGATATTTCTCCCAGAAGTCTTGATTCTAGATTGTGCTTCTTCCAGCCCATCGTTTCTCATGATGTACTCTGCATCTAAGCTAAATAAGCAGGGTGACAATATACAGCCTTGACGTACTCCTTTCCCTCTTTGGAACCAATCTGTTGTTCCATGTCCAGTTCTAAGTGTTGCTTTTTGAACCTGCATACAAGTTTCTCAAGAGGCAGGTCAGGTGGTCTGGTATTCCCATCTCTTTCAGAATTTTCCACAGTTTATTGTGATCCATATAGTTATAGGCTTTGGCATAGTCAATAAAGCAGAAGTAGATGTTTTTCTGGAACTCTCTTGCTTTTTCCATGATCCAGCAGATGTTGGCAATTTGATCTCTGGTTCCTCTGCCTTTTCTAAAACCAGCTTGAATGGAAGTTCACGGTTCACATATTGCTGAAGCCTGGCTTGGAGAATTACTTTACTAGCGTGTGAGATGAGTGCAATTGTGTGGTAGTTTAAGCATTCTTTGGCATTGTCTTTCTTTGGGATTGGAATGAAAACTGACCTTTTTCAGTCCTCTGGCCACTGCTGAGTTTTCCAAATTTGCTGGCATATTGAGTGCATCACTTTCACAGCATTATCTTTTAGGATTCGAAATAGCTCAACTGGAATTCCATCACCTCCACTAGCTTTGTTCATAGTGATGCTTCCTAAGGCCCACTTGACTTCCGATTCCAGGATGCCTGGCTCTCAGTGAGTGATCACACCATCATGATTATCTGGGTTGTGAAGATCTTTTTTGTGCAGTTCTTCTGTGTATTCTTGCCGTCTCTTCTTAATATCTTCTGGTTCTTTTAGGCCCATACCATTTCTGTCCTTTATTGACCCCATCTTTCCATGAAATATTCCCTTGGTATCTCTCATTTTCTTGAAGAGATCTATAGTATTTCCCATTGTATTGTTTTCCTTGATTTCTTTGCATTTATCGCTGAGGAAGGCTTTCTTATCTCTCCTTGCTATTTTTTGGAACTCTGCATTCAAATGGGTGTATCTTCCCTTTTCTCCTTTGCTTTTAGTTTCTCTTCTTTTCACAGCTATTTGTTGGCCTTCTCAGAAAGACATTTTGCTTATTTGCATTTCTTTTTCTTGGGGATTGTCTTACTCCCTGTCTTCTTTAAAATGTTACCAACCTCCATCCATAGTTCATCAGGCACCCTGTCTATCAGATCTAGTCACTTAAATCTATTTGTCATTTCCACTCTAGAATCATAAGGGATTTGATTTAGTTCATACCTGAATGGTCTAGTGGTTTTCCCCACTTTCTTCAGTTTAAGTCTGAATTTGGCAATAAGGAGTTCATGATCTGACTTACAATCAGCCCTGGTCATGTTTTTGCTGATTGTATAGAGCTTCTCCATCTTTGGCTGCAAAGAACACAATCAAACTGATTTCAGTGTTGATCATGTGGTGATGTCCATGTGTAAAGTCTTCTCTTGTGTTGTTGGAAGAGGGTGTTTGCATTACCAGTGCATTCTCTTTGCAAAAGTCTATTAGCCTTTGCCCTGCTTCATTCTGTACTGCAAGGCCAAATTTGCCTGTTACTCCAGGTGTTTCTTGACTTCCTACTGTTGCATTCCAGTCCCCTATAATGAAAAGGACATCTATTTGGGGTGTTAGTTCTAAAAGGTTTTGTAGTACCATTCAACGTCAGCTTCTTCAGCGTTACTGATCAGGGCATAGACTTGGATTACCGTGATATTGAATGGTTTGCTTTGGAAACGAACAGAGATCACCCTCTCATTTTTGAGATTGCATCCAAGTACTGCATTTCAGACTCTTTTGTTGACTATGATGGCTACTCCATTTCTTCTAAGGGATTCTTGCCCACAGTAGTAGATATAATGGTCATCTGAGTTAAATTCACCCATTCCAGTCCATCTTTGTTCGCTGATTCCTAGAGTGTCGACATTCACTCTTGCCATCTCCTGTGTGACCACTTCCAGTTTTCCTTGATTCGTGGACCTAACATTCCAGGTTCCTATGCAATATTTCTCTTTACAGCATTGAAACTTGCTTCTATCAGCAGCCACATCCACACCTGTGTGTTGTTTTTGCTTTGGCTACATCCCTTCATTCTTTCTGGGTTTACTTCTCCAATGATCTCCAGTAGTATATTGGCCACCTACCGACCTGGGGAGTTCATCTTTCAGTGTCCTATATTTTTGCCTTTTCATACTGTTCATGGGAAATAGATAGGGAAAAAGTGTCAGACTTTATTTTGTGGGGCTCCAAAATCACTGCAGATGGTGACTGCAGCAATGAAATTAAAAGACGCTTACTCCTTCAAAGAAAAGTTATGACCAACCTAGATAGCATATTAAAAAGCAGATATATTACTTTGCCAACAAAGGTCCGTCTAGTCAAGACTATGGTTTTTCCAGTGGTCATGTATGGATGTGAGAGTTGGACTGTGATGAAAGCTGAGCACTGAAGAATTGATGCTTTTGAACTGTGGTGCTGGAGAAGACTCTTGAGAGTCCCTTGGACTGCAAGGAGATCCAACCAGTCCATTCCAAAGGAGATCAGTCCTGGGTGTTCATTGGAAGGACTGATGCTGAGGCTGAAACTCCAGTACTTTGGCCACCTCATGCGAAGTGTTGACTCACTGGAAAATACCCTGATGCTGGGAGGGATTGGGGGCAGGAGGAGAAGGGAACGACAGAGGAGGAGATGGCTGAATGATATCACCAACTCGATGCACATGAGTTTTGGTGAACTCCGGGAGTTGATGATGGACAGGAAGGCCTGGCGTGCTGCAATTCATGAGGTCACAAAGAGTTGGACACGCCTGAGTGACTGAACTGACTGACTGACTGACTGTTTATGGTGTTCTCAATGGAAGAATACTGAAGTGGTTTGCCATTTCCTTTCTGCTTTATAGCAAAGTGATTCAGTTATACACATATATGTGTATATATACATTGTGTATGTGTGTGTCAAACAGTGTGGAGTTAGAGAGATGCAAAAGGCAAGTGAGTTTTGCTGGCTCATAAGGGCCATTTAAAATGGCTCTTTTATCACACCAAACCATCTAAATTTCTTCCCATCCTCCCCTATAGGTGTCACGATGGGGTTTTGTGATGTCAAGGCTCACGCAGGCCACCATTTCCCAGCAAAGTGATTTGCCGACATCATAAATCATAGGGGTATGTCCTCGTGGGGATGGGTATATATAGGGGTGCTCAGGGCCTCTGCAGCAAATCACTGTGTGTCTAAAAAATCGCAAGACAGCTCCAAGTGGAGCAAGGACAAGTTTATACAGTGCATTCTCACAGTCTGAAGACAGGGGTTTCACACTGGAAACTCGAAATCTGATGAGAACTATGTGAACACTGAGAAAAGGATGTGGGATGGAAGTTTACTGATAGGTGGCCAAGAATGAAATGGTCTTCAAGGTGCTTTAAGTCCACCTTGTTGGAGGAGAGTGGAATGATCCTCATTTCCATGGACACTTAAATATATCCTAATTTTCACGGAGGGATTTTAGGCAAGATATTAAAAACTAGATAATGGTGAAAGCTGAGAAGGAAAGCAATGAAAGCCTGAATACTGTGGCTGCGAAGCCAGGTATGGAGGAGAAACACTACCGATGCCAAGTGTCAAACAGTGTGGAGTTAGAGAGATGAAAATGGCAGGTGAGATTTGTGGTCTCATAAGGGGCACCCACCAAACCACCTGAACTTACCACCATCCTCCCGTAGAGGTGTCAGAATGAGGCTTTGTGATGTCACGCCTATCCCAGGGCAACCACTGGCTGGACGAAATGACTTGCTGACGTCATAAAGAATAAGGGTGTGGCCCCCGTGGGGAGGGGTATATATAAGGGTGCTTAGGGGCTCTTGAGCAGACCACTGCGAACCTTCAAAATGGCAAAAGACAGCTCCAATTGCAGCAAGGGAAAGCTTATTCAGTGCAATCTCACAGCTTGAAGACAGAGGTTTCAGCCTGGAAACGGGAAAACTGAGGACAGCTAGGTGAACACAGAAAAGGAGATGGGATGGAAGTTTTCTGGTAGGTGGCCCAGAATTAAATGTCCTTCGAGGTGCTTTAAGACCACCTTTTAAGAGGAAAGTGGAATTATCCTCATTTGCACAGACTCTTAAATAGAGCTGAATTATCAAGGAGGGATTTTAGGCAAGATATTAAAAACTAGATAATGATGAAAGGTGAGAGAGAACAGAATGAAAGCCTGAACACTGTGGCTGTAAAGCCAGGTTTGTAGGTGATGCACTACCCCTGACATGTGACACATCACACCCCTGACACATTACCCCAGATTCGCAAAGAATCTGACACTACTGAGTGACTTTCTTTCTTTCAGGTTGTAGGAGGAAAGTGGAATGATCCTCGTTTCCACAGACACTTAAATACAGACTACTTATCAAGGAGGGATTTTAGGTAAGATATTTAAAACTAGATAATGGCGAAAGGTGGGAAAGAACAGAATTAAAGCCTGAATACTGTGGTGGTGAAGCCAGGTGTGGAGGAGACATACTACCCCTGTCATGTGACACATCAGTGTGGAGTTAGAGAGATGAAGATGGCAGATGAGTTGCGCGGGCTCATATGGGGCATGTAAAATGACTCTTTAATCCCACCAAACCATATGAATTTCTCCCCATCCTCCCCTAGACGTGTAAGGATGGGGCTTTGTGATGTCAACGCTCACCCAGGGCCACCATTGCCTGGATAAAATGACTTGCTGACCTCATAAAGAATAAGTGTGTGGCCCCTTGGGTAGGGGTATATATAGGGGTGCTCAGGGGCTCTTGAGCAGACTACAGCGAGTCTTCAAAATGGCCAAAGACAGCTCCAATTGCAGCAAGGGAAAGCTAATTCAGTGCATTCTCATAGCCTAAGGACAGGGGTTTCAGTCTGGAAACAGGAAAACTGAGGGGAGCTAGGTGAACACAGAAAAGGAAATGGGATGGAAGTTTTCTGCTTGGTGGCCCAGAATTAAATGGTCTTAACGGTGCTCTAAGACCACCTTTTAAGAGGAAAGTGGAATGATCCTCATCTGCACAGACACTTAAATAGAGCTTAATTATCAAGGAGGGATTTTAGGCAAGATATTAAAAACTAGATAATGATGAAAGGTGAGAGGGAACAGAATTAAAGCCCGAACACTGTGGCTGTGAAGCCAGGTTTGTAGGTGACACACTACTTCTGACATGCGACACATCAGTGTGGATTTAGAGAGATGATTATGGCAGGTGAGTTTCTTGGGCTCATAAGGGGCATGTCACATGCTTCTTTTATCCCGCCAAACCATCTGAATTTCTCCCGATCCTCCCCTAGAGGTGTCAGGATGGGACTTTGTGATATCAAGGCTCACCCAGGGTGACATTGAGCTGGGGAATTGACTTGCTGACCTCATAAAGCAGAAGGGTGTGGCCCACTGGGTAAGCTTTATATATAGGGGTGCTGACAGGCTCTGGAGCAAACCACTGTGAGTCTTCAAAATGGCAAAAGACACCTACACGTGGAGCAAGGACAAGTGTATTCAGTACATTCTCACAGCCTGAGGACAGGGGTTTCAGACTGGAAACTAGAAAACGGAGGCAATCTACCAGAACACAGAAAAGGAGGCAGGATGGAAGTTTTCTGGTAGGTGACCCAGAATTAAATGGTCTTCAAAATGCTTTAAAACCACCTTGTAGGAGGAAGGTGGAATGATCCTCACTTCCACAGACACTTAAATACAGCCTGATTATCAATGTGGGATTTTAGGCAAGATATTAAAACCTAGATAATGGTGAAAGGTGAGTGAGAACAGAATGAAAGCATGAATACTGTGGGTGTGAGCACACGCTAGTAAAGTAATACTCAAAATTCTCCAAGTCAGGCTTCAGTAATATGTGAACCATGGACTTCCTGATGTTCAAGCTGGTTTTAGAAAAGGCAGAGGAACCAGAGATCAAATTGCCAACATCCGCTGGATCATGGAAAAAGCAAGAGAGTTCCAGAAAAACATCTATTTCTGCTTTATTGACTATGCCAAAGCCTTTGACTGTGTGGATCACAATAAACTGTGGAAAATTCTTCAAGAGATGGGAATACCAGACCATCTGACCTGTCTCTTGAGAAATTTTTATGCAGGTCAGGAAGCAACAGTTAGAACTGGACATGGAACAACAGACTGGTTCCAAATAGGAAAAGGAGTACGTCAAGGCTGTCTATTGTCACCCTGCTTATTTAACTTATATGCAGAGTACATCATGAGAAACGCTGGGCTGGAAGAAACACAAGCTGGAATAAAGATTGCCGGGATAAATATCAATAATCTCAGATATGCAGATGACACCATCCTTATGGCTGAAAGTGAAGAGGAACTCAAAAGCCTCCTGATGAAAGTGAGTGTGGAGAGTGAAAAAGTTGGCTTAAAGCTCAACATTCAGAAAACAAAGATCATGGCATCCAGTCCCATCACTTCATGGCAAATAGATGGGGAAACAGTGGAAATAGTGTCAGACTTTATTTCTGGGGGCTCCAAAATCACTGCAGATGGTGACTGCAGCCATGAAATTAAAAGACGCTTACTCCTTGGAAGGAAAGTTATGACCAACCTAGATAGCATATTCAAAAGCAGAGACATTACTTTGCTGACAAAGGTTCGTCTAGTCAAGGCTATGGTTTTTCCTGTGGTCATGCATGGATGTGAGAGTTGGACTGTGAAGAAGGCTGAGTGCCAAAGAATTGATGCTTTTGAACTGTGGTGTTGGAGAAGACTCTTGAGAGTCCCTTGGACTGCAAGGAGATCCAACCAGTCCATCCTGAAGGAGATCAGCCCTGGGACTACTTTGGAAGGAATGATGCTAAAGCTGAAACTCCAGTACTTTGGCCACCTCCTGCGAAGAGTTGACTCATTGGAAAAGACTCTGATGCTGGGAGGGATTGGGGGCAGGAGGAGAAGGGGACGACAGAGGATGAGATGGCTGGATGGCATCATTGAGTTGATGGATGTGAGTCTGGGTGAACTCCGGGAGTTGGTGATGGAGAGGGAGGCCTGGCGTGCTGCGATTCATGGGGTCGCAAAGAGTCTGACATGACTGAGTGACTGGACTGCACTGAACTGAACTGAAGCCAGGTTTGAGGAGACACACTACCTTTGCCATGTGACACATTGGGGTGGTGTTAGAGAGATGAGGATGGCAGGTGAGTTTTGAGTGCTTATAAGGGGCATGTAAAATGCCTCTTTTATCCCCCCCAAACCATCTGACTTTCTCTGCATTGCCCCCGCATTGAGGTGTCGGGATGGGGCTGTGTGATGACAAGGCTCAGCCAGGGCCACAATGAACTGGGGAAGTGACTTGCTGACTTCATAAAGCATAAGGGTGTGGCCGCCTGCGGAGGGGGTCTATATAGGTATGCTCAGGGGATATGGAGCAGACCACTACAGGTCTTCAAAATGGCAAAAGACAACTGCAAGTGGAGCAAGGGCAAGGGCATTCCGAGCATTCTCACAGCCTGAAGATGGGGGTTTCAGACTGGAAATTAGAAAACTGAGGCATGCTACCTGAACACTGAGAAAAGGAGGTGGGATGGAAGTTTTCTGGTCGGTGACCCAGCATTAAATGGTTTTTCAGGTGCTCTAAGACCACCTTGTGGGATTACCTGGTGGCTCAGACGGTAAAGCATCTCCCTGCAATGCAGGAGACCCGGGCTAGATCCCTGGGTCAGGAAAATCCTCTGGAGTAGGAAACGGCAATCCATTACACTACTCTTGCCTGGAAAATTCCATGGACGAAGGAGCCTGGTGGCTACAGTCCATGGGGTCGCAAAGAGTCTGACATGACTGAGTGACTTGACTTTCTTTCTTTCATGTTGTAGGAGGAAAGTGGAATGATCCTCATTTCCACAGACATTTAAATACAGACTAATTATCAAGGAGGGACTTTAGGCAAGATATTCAAAACTAGATAATGGTGAAAGGAGAGAGATAACAGAACGAAAGCCTGAATACGGTGGCTGTGAAGCCAGGTTTGGAGGAGACACACTACCCCTGCCATGTGACACATCAGTGGGGAGTTAGAGATGAAGATGGCAGATGAGTTTCGAGGTCTCCTCAGGGGCATTTAAAATGCCTCTTTTATCCCACCAAACCCTCTGAATTTCTCCCTGTCCTCCCCTAGAATTGTCAGGATCGGGCTTTGTGATGCCAAGGCTCACCCAGGGCCACCATTGGCTGGGGAAGTTATTTGCTGAGCTCATAAATCATAAGGGTGTGGCCCCCTCAAGAGGAATATATATAGGAGTGCTCAGGGGCCCTGGAGCATACCACTGCGAGTCTTCAAAATGACAAAAGACAACCCCAAGTGGAGCAAGGGCAAACGTATTCAGTGCATTCTCACAGCCTGAAGACAGGGGTTTCAGACTGGAAACTAGAAAACTGAGGCGAGCTAAGTGAACACTGAGAAAATGAGGTGGGATGGAAGTTTTCTGGTACGTGCCCCAGGATTAAATGGTCTTCAAGGAGCTTTAAGTCCACCTTGTGGAGTTCCCTGGTGGCTCAGAAGGTAAACCGTCTCCCTGCAATGCAGGAGACCTGGGTTCAATCCCTGGTTCAGGAAGATTCCCTGAAGAAGGAAATGGCAATCCACTCCAGTACTCTTGCCTGGAAAATTCCGTGTATAGAGGAGCCTGGTGGGCTACATTCCATGTGTTCGCAAAGAGTCAAACATGACTTAGTGACTTCACTTTCTTTCTTTCACTTTGTAGGAGGAAAGTGGATGAGATAGTTGGGGGACATCACCGACTCAATAGACATTAGTTTAGGTGGACTCTGGGATTTGGTGGTGGACAGGGAGGCCTGTGTGCTCCCTCCATGGGGTCACAAAGCGTCAGACTCGACTGAGTGACTAAAGTGAACTGGATTGCAAGAAGATCAAACCAGTCAATCCTAAAGGAGGTCAGCCCTGAATATTCATTGGATGGACTGAAGCTGAAGCTCCAAATTTTAGCCACCTGATGCAAAGATCAGATTCATTGGAAAAGACCCTGATGCCTGGTATAGATTCAAGGCAGGAGGAGAAGGGGATGGCAGAGAATGAGTTGGTTAGATGGTAGTACTGGCTCAATAGACATGAGTCTGAACAACTCCAGGGGTTTGTGATGAATAGGGAAGCCTGGTATGTTGCAGGCCACGGGGTCACAAAGATTTGACATGACTGACCGACTGAAGAGAACTGAATTGAAATATTTCTAGGAGAATGGGATATATATGTGAATTCTGGCTCCAGCTTGATTAAGTATGCTATTAAGTAAGATTTGTTGGAACAAATCAGATAGAGAAGTCTCCCACAAGACCCCCCTTCCCCCAAATAATATCTCCTGAATTTCTAAGTGGTGGCACTGCACTTGGTCTAGTATAGTATTCCCAGGGTTAAGATTGCAAAAGCTCATTGAGGCGAGATCACATTAGCTTATTAAATATTGAAGTGTGTCCCTGTGGTCTGCAGGAAGGTCTGGAGCTGCTCCCACCAGCTCAGAAAGCCAGGTCCTAGCCCTGAAATCTCTTGTTTGATTCTCCTCTCCATCTTCCTCCATCTAATCACCAACCTGTAGCACTCTCTGTCACTTGCCCTGGAAAGGTTCTTTGTTCTTGCAGTCTTCGTCATCTTCCAAGAGTGCATGTACATTGTCCATATTTTGAACTGTCTGCTGATTGAATGAAAACATTTGAGGAATGGAAATGTGAGCCTGCAGAGTGGCCTGAACGAAAACTTCTTGATTAAGTTCCATAGAGGGAACTTGCACTACCTTCTGGCTAAGTTGAATGTTATTAGTGATTTGAATCATATCGACTGTGTCAGCCGGGAGATGAACATTTTCTCTCTGAAACTGGCACTAAAGGCTTTTATATTACTTCACTTTGGTTGTACCTCTTCTCCAAGGTGTCCTGTACCTGGTACTGTTGCCTCCAAATATTCTCAGTTATGCATGTCTTGGGTATGATGTGATGGAGAACAGACTCTGTCTTTTATTCTTGGCTAAGACAGAAGGTCAAGAGGTTTTGTTTCTCTAGTTGGTAGAGGACTTAACACCTACCCTCTCTATCAATCCTGGGGATATGTGTCTGGCATGGCTGCAGGTGTTAACGGTGAGCTTGCCTGGAGTTGTGATTTTGCTGCTCACAACAGCCCTTGGTGTGGTTGAGGACCACGTGCATCTCCATGGGTTGGAGACCTTCAGTTTGGATTGGATTGTATCCCTATATTTTTAGGATATGTAGATTACAAGCTAGAATGGTGGTCTCCTGGGGTTCTCAGGAATCGAGACGGCTGGTGATAAGAGTGGCAGCCATAGACTACAAATTCCACCATGGAAATGGTGACACAAACACGCCTGGTCAACTGTCTTGTGGAGAGGCCCAGGTGGCTGCAACGGTTTTGGAGGGTTTGTTATTCTCTAGGCTGCCCCATGGCTACTGCACCTTAGTGTCTGGGTTAGGGAAGGTGTAGGTTGGCATGGTTACCACAACTTCACACTTTTGTGACTTCCCCAAAGCAGTAGGCAGCAATGCCTTGGTCACTACCCTTTTTCTCCCCAGGATTTAAAAAAGATGTATGGGAAGGATAAACGGAGAGGCCTGTATCTTTTCCACAAGGTCAGGCTGCTTTCCTTTGTGCTTATTTTCTTCTACCATTTCCTGTAAATTATGCTCATCTTAATATTTCCTATGTCATCTTTACCCATGAAGTAGGAATAAGTTCTAACCCAGCTGAATCTCTAAACAAAGAATGAAAACTCTTAGGGAGCACTAGGACTTTGTGAGGATTATCAGTTGATGGGTAGGAGAATTCTTTTCCAGTTCCCATTCCCTGAAAATCTATGTAAGAAAAGGTGGATTCTTTTGGAATTGACAGATTCTTTTCAAGAGAAATGCATAAATTGTTTTGCTAAAGCTGCCATAACAAAGTGTCCCATACCAGGGAGCTTCAATAAATGTTTTCCAAACTTCTGAGGATCAAGCCAGTAACTAAAGGGTCAGCTGATTTGTTTTCATCTGAGACCTCTTTTGGATTTTTAGTGGCCATTTTCTGGCTTCGTCTTCACGTAGTCATGTTTCTGTGTTGTCTCTGACCGATCTCCTTTTCTTACAAAGTGCCAATCGTATTAACCCAACTACCTATCTAAAGGTCCTATTTCCAAATAGGGTCAGAAAGAAATTATAATTTACTCACAGTTTGACTAAAGTACAGAGAGGTAGAGCTTCAACACACAAATTTGGAGAGAACACAATTTATTGCATTATATTGATTTTCTTCTTTCCACTTGGTACTGCTATATATGCATCTGTTTCCCAGGTTCACCCCAGTAACCAGGTATTCCCAACCCAGAAAGCAGCTGGTTAAGAAAAATGGGTTGTCCAGGGGTAATACAGGTGAAACAAAAATTCAAAATTTCTTAACAATCAGAAATCCTCACCACAAAGACATAAGGGAAGGAAAACATTTTTGTTTTTGAATGAATATTAAACCATAATGTGATGCTCATGATATGGAAACTACTAAAAATCGTAAAGACAAAAGATATACTGTATATGTGTATCCTAGCAACTCAGTTCATTACAGAATTTTCAAAATAATAAGTAGTCTTTAAATAAGAGCTGATGACAACATTTTTCAGTTTGTCCTAAAGTCACTCGGTAATTGAGGTAACCATCAGCCTTTCCTAGTTTGCTTTATACAGAAGAAGGATAAAATACATTCTCATCCTTTCATGAGAGAATCTGGTTTTGGAGTGAGGCATTCTCTCAGATAGTCTGCTACCCTCCAAAGACTTGAGATAAGGTACTACTGTTACCAAATACCCATAGTTAAGCTAAGCAATATCAGAACATTGGCGTTTAAAACAGAGGAATTTTTTTATTGCAGGGCATGAAAGGAATTGGGTGGCTTACACCTTTAAAAAAGGCTAACTTCCCAAAAGCTTTCAGCAAAGCACACTTATAGGAAAGGTGAGGGAAGGGTGTGACTGGAGAGAGGGTGAGAATGGAGGCCAAGCCAGCCCCGGACTTCGCCATGCTGCGAGAGCTGCTAGCACCGCCCTGCCTGAACCCCGAGCCGCCCCCGGAACCCCCGATCCAGCAGGCACCAAGGACCCCAGCATGCCTCAGACCCAGTGGCAGGTCCTTCTGGCCTGCACACCAAGACTCGGTCACCGCCCTGCGCTTCCTCCAAGAGACAGCAGAGGAGCTGGCCCAGACCCCCTGGGACACCCAGGCCCTGGGGCCCTACTGGGAGCCGAAGGCCCTGGAGACCCTGGGACCCCTACCTCAGGCCAAGGATGACAAGAACATGCTGACCCCAGTCAGCCAGCAGAGCCCCAACCTGGGGCCCCCACGGGCTCCCCTGACTTCTCCAGCCCAGCCACAGAGGAGGCCCCGGAAGCAGTCAAACCCCCAGCGGGGTGCCGAAAAAGTGGACCCTCTCTTTGAGGGGGTGACCCTGAAGTTTCAGATAAAGCCGGATTCCAGCCTACAGATTATACCCAGTTACAGCCTGGCCTGCAGCAGCCGTTCTCCAGGGCCTCCCACTCCAGGCCCTGCCAGAGGCCCAGAGGCCAACCCGGGAGGCAGCAAGGCCCTGGCACCCCGCCACTGTGCTTCCTGTAGGACCGAGAGGACCCCTTTATGGAGATATGCTGAGGATGGTACCCCTCTCTGCAACGCTTGTGGCATCAGGTACAAGAAATATGGCACCCGGTGCTCTAGCTGCTGGCTGGTGCCCAGGAAAAATGTGCAGCCCAAGAAGCTATGTGGCAGATGTGGGGTGTCCCTGGGCCCCCACCCAGCCTCAGCTCAGGAAGGGTAAGCCCTTCCTCACCCAGCCAAGCCTGTCCTGCATCAGTTTCTCCAGGGGGAAAATGGGCTGAATTCCTCCTGGGGGAAGAGCCTGAGTCTTGAGGGGTCCAGCCTACCTCCTCTCCAGCCCCTCCCCATCCAGAGACCTCAGATGGAAGACCCAGGCCTCAAGGCCCCAGAGCTCCTGGTTGGGGGGTCACTAGCCCCCTCTTTGGCTCCTGCTTCAATCAGGCTTGGCTGAGCACCCCGCTCAGGAAGCGCTGTCAGCAATGACACTCATATTGTTAATAGAAGTGACAATAAAGAATAGATCTGTTCAAAAAAAAAAAAAAAACAGCTAACTGTTTCAAACTTCTTCCTGTAGATCCTCTGTTCTTGAGGTAAGGTCAGGTTCAGGTAACGGTACTCCTGTAAATCTCCATGGAAACAAATATTATTCCCTATCCTGAAAGGAAAGGACCCAAGTTTGACTTTCACCTTGCAAGGTCCTGCTTAGGAGGATGGTGTCCCTGTGCAGGCTGGCTACCCTGTCTGGGTGCATTCATCTAGCACCCATTCTTGGTCTTCCCACCAGCGCCCAGTCCCAGCTGAGGAGGCAACTCTCAGTTCTGTGCCCTCCACTTACCAAGATCCCCATACTAAACCCCGCCATCTTCAATGAGGGTACAGGTGCCTGGTATGCAGCTGGCATTCAGTCTCCTCAGTTTAGCCAAATAGGGCACTGGGTCCCACAGACAGTGACCCATGCAAATTGCCACAACCATTAGGTCATGAATGTGGGGATGGGATACATTGGCTAGTGCTTTGAAACATGTCATGTCAGTGAGTGGCTCACGCAAGGACTCTAAGCCTCTGCAAGACCCCGCCGGTTCAGAAACTCTGCTGCTCGCTACCCAGCCCAAGGCCAGAGACTTTCACTACACTCTGCTGAAAGGCTGACTGTTGATGGAGATGGACTTCAAACTTCAGTTGTGTTCTTGTCCTAAGGTCTGCCATTCCATGTCCATCCTGCTTCTATTCCAGTCTTCCTTGAAGAGATTATTTAACCTATGACTAAAAGTTGGTAACCTGGATCATCATGGTCCATTTCCACTAGCTCAGAAACCACGTTCCACTCTGTTTCTATAACTCAGGTATTTTAACAATGTCATGTGATTATAAAATTTTTGTCTTCTGCTAACCTAGTATTTTACCTAGCATAATGTCCTCAAGGACATATATATTGCCAACAGGGGAACCATTTATTTATTCACTGTTGGAAGTATAGTTGATTTGTCATATATTTAAACATTTCTGAAGTGACACATAATTCACGCACCGCCCAGCGCCAGAAAGGTTCTGCGGGAGCAGGAGAAAGGGTTCCGATGAGACTCACTGCGTCGGCGTGCGGGCGCGAGCGGTCAAAGCGCCTTCCGGAGGCCGTCGAATTGCGCTTTTTTCCCGGTCTGCCGCTCTTGGAGTACTCAAGAGCGAGATTCAAAGAGGCCTTCAACACTAGGGTGTTTTCTACACTCTGACTCCCGCCCCCCGGTGTCCCACCACTTCTGCGCTTGCCCTTTGACCCTGCGCTCGCGGCGGGGTGAGAGGTCGGTGGCCATCTTGTGGTGGTGGTGCGGGTGGCTGTTACTGCAGAGACCCATCCCCTCCCCCGCCGGGCACCCCCGGCCGTCTGTCAGTCCATAAAGAGTCCCGCAGGTGGGTGGAGTGAGGCCCCGGCCTCGTGCTGTCACTCTTCCCTCTGCACTGGGCGGCCTAGGCCACTCCCTGCCGGGCCTCACTGCCGCCACCATGTCCTCCTTCTCCGAGTTGGCGCTGGAGAAGAAGCTCTCAGAGCTGAGCAACTCTCAGCACAGCGTGCAGACCCTCTCCCTGTGGCTCATCCACCACCGCAAGCACGCGGGCCCCATCGTCTCGGTGTGGCATCGCGAGCTCCGCAAAGCCAAATCAAATAGAAAGCTTACTTTTCTATACTTAGCCAACGATGTCATTCAAAACAGTAAAAGGAAAGGACCCGAATTCACGAGGGAATTTGAATCTGTCCTTGTGGATGCTTTTTCTCACGTTGCCAGAGAGGCAGATGAAGGCTGTAAAAAACCTTTAGAAAGATTGCTGAACATCTGGCAAGAAAGAAGTGTGTATGGCGGCGAGTTCATCCAGCAGCTGAAGCTGTCTATGGAGGACTCCAAGAGCCCTCCCCCCAAAGCAACAGAGGAGAAGAAATCTCTGAAGCGGACTTTTCAGCAAATACAAGAGGAGGAGGATGACGACTATCCTGGCAGCTACTCTCCCCAGGATCCTTCTGCAGGGCCCCTCCTGACTGAGGAGCTGATCAAAGCTTTGCAGGACCTAGAAAATGCTGCATCAGGGGATGCTACTGTCCGACAGAAAATTGCTTCTTTACCCCAGGAAGTGCAAGATGTTTCTCTTTTGGAAAAAATAACAGACAAAGAGGCAGCTGAACGTCTTTCAAAAACAGTAGATGAAGCATGTCTGTTACTAGCCGAATATAACGGGCGCCTGGCGGTGGAGCTGGAAGACCGACGCCAGCTGGCTCGGATGTTGGTGGAGTACACCCAGAACCAGAAAGACGTTTTGTCAGAAAAGGAGAAAAAACTGGAAGAATATAAACAGAAGCTTGCTTGGGTAACCCAGGTCCGCAACGAACTCAAGTCCCACATTCAGAGCTTGCCAGACCTCTTGTTGCTGCCCAACGTCACAGGGGGCTTGGCCCCCCTGCCCTCTGCTGGTGACCTGTTTTCAACTGACTAGGGCAGGTGTCATGCCCCAGATTCCCATCTGTACCAGCAGAAAGAAGAGGGCATGTCATGGTTGGAAATAACCTGGAAGCCCCTGGTTCTGTCCCTCGTTCAGTCGGCCCCCATCCTCAAGAAAGAACCACAGGCTCTGATTCTCCTCCCTCTCCGGCCTCTCCTCTGTCGAGCACAATTGAGAACAGTGGCAGTGGCAAATGGAATCCAGTTTCAGTGTATACCTGGAAAGAATACAAAGTCACATCATGTTTCCATGCCCCTGTTGGTTTTCCCTTTTTAGCCCTCTGTACACCTAAGAAGTTATGAAAATCATGTGTAGAGGAATCTTGTCCCTCATGACGACGTTGTGTCATGAAAGCAGTTGCTCCTTTTCGAGCTGGGCTTGTTCAAGTTCAGGGCAGGCTTCTGCCAAGGGACTCAGGTCTGGAATCGTTGGCTTTCCTGGCTGCCATCCACCCCAGAGGTTGGAGGCACAACTGTTTTGAGCGTCTTTGCCATAAAGAGTTTGCCAAATCTCAGAATCTCCCTTGTGGCTTCTGGCAATGTGTTGCCAGAGGTTAGGAGCATGTGTTCTGTGAGCATACTAGAAAATCTAGCAGTAAAGATTCAAAGCTGATCTGGGACATCAAGCCACAGTTCTGAGACAGACTCACGGGGATCACAAGCATGAATCAAAACTAAAGTATTTCCTCAAGGTTCCTATCAACCTTCCCAGGCTGCTCTGATCAAGGGTCCCAACCTCTGGTCAGGAGCACGTTTCTAGAAACATCCTTGCCCCACATTGTGAAAGCTTGAAGGCAGTTATTAGAAATGGCACAGTGGGCCCCTGAAACTGAAGGCTTTCTGGGAGTCCAGGTTCTGCTGTTGCTTTGACCCCTTCTTTGGGGGAATAGGGCACACACTACCAATTAATTCATTGCGTGGGTGCTTGTCCACAGCATGGTGACTAAACCTGAAACTCTCCCCTGCAGACCTGACACGCTGCATGCTTGCCTGTCCTTCAGTTCACGCCACTATGCGTGTCCTTGTGCCCCGGGGAGGAGGAGTGCTTTGTGTCAGGTGCCGCTGACTAACCCATCTCTGGAAGGGGGAGAGTGAGGGATATTAACTGGGGGGGTCTTAATTCCATTATCATGCCAGCTGACGTTATGACTGTATGATGTAGTTAGGATTTTTATCTTACTTTTAGTAAAGGCTAGGCCTGCTGTCTGTAAATCATTCGCATTTGGCGGGCTGATTTTTGACATTGGAAAGGGCAGAAAACAATTCGCCCTAATAGTGTAATAGGAATTAGAGCCCGGAGGCTGAAATCCAAAAGCTATAAAAGGAATTCCTTGGAGGGGGCTTCAGAATTTCCATCATTTTGAGTTGCTCTTTTCAGGATTACCAAAAAAGCCAATTACGTGTGATTCTACATGTTCAACGTGTTAGAGCATGATGATGTCTGTTTTTAGAAGTGTAACAGGCTTCCCTTCAGGAAGCTCTCCTGCCTGCCATGAAGAGAAAACAAGGAAAAGTCACAGCAGGTATGCAGTTTAACTCTGTAGAACCTCGTAGCATTTAAGCTATTTTTCAGATTGAATACAGATTGTGTGTTGGTTACATATCGACACTGCCTGTCGTCCTGTCATTATTAAATTAATGGGTCTGTCTGTAAAGTGTTTCTCCCAGAGGCCATAGGGCAGTAAATGACTTTACCACAATTGCAAAATGAATTCCAGCCTTTGCTGTATCTGCATATAAGCCCCTCCCCGTGTGGTGTGCTGCTGTGGTCTTGCAGGCGAGCTGCTTCTAAACAGATCGCCGTGGACGCACTCTGTGCTTTCAAAGGAAGCAGAATCTCAGCAGCCACAAACCAACCAGAAAGGTGGAGAAGGCATTTGGTCTCATCAGCTAGATGAAAATGTTATATAACATAATGGATTTTGCCCACTGCTGTGTTTTATCTGATTGAGTCTTTGACTAGAGATTGGTGCATAATTATTACAGCAAGAGCAAGAAATGAAACTGTAGCAATTAGGTAAATGAATGTGTTGGCCTCTTAACACCTGTTACTAGTAGACTTCCTATAAGGAGGTTAGTCCTGTTTGGTTTTTTTTCCCCAATGAAATGCTTTTGTTTTTTAACTCTCAATTCTCCCACATCCTCCCCAAGTGTACTTTTTACTTCATTTATTTAATTTAAATGACCCTTTCTCCTTGTATGTATGAGGTGACCAGGTGGGGTGGGGTGGGGGGTTTGTTTTGTGTTTTCCTACACTTAGGACATCCATCGGCCTCCAAGACCTTTCCTTTAGGTCATGTTCCTCAGAAAGTCTCCATGAAATATGGAATTCTTTGTATTTCTCATATATATCTAGACAACAATTTTCCCCTATGAAATTCTCTGTATGTTCTGTATCAAAATCTAGGCACTAATCCTCCTTCATGGAAGTTGGAATTCTCTATATTTCACATCTGAAGATCAGAATGGAGATTTTCCTATTTTCCTAAGAAATAAGGAAATCTCTGTATTTATGTGAGCCACTGGTACTTCATCTACTGAAACACCTGTGTTTCCTGTTTCCATTTGTGTCCCTATGCCTGGAGCTGACAGATGTTGGGCCAGGTGTTCCAGGAAGGTTTGGTTAGGGGGTGCCATGTGGGGGCCAGGCAGGGAACCAAGGCAAATGGTGTACTCCTTCCTCAGAGATTGGCTGCATTCCCGACACTGCTCTAGCCTAATGCACAAGTTTTGGGATGGACTCTGCAGCACCTGACCTCCCCACCCCCACGTCCTGCCCAGGGCTTGCAGTTTGGATCCAAGGTGAGCACCTCTGTCCCTGAGGTACCCAGGAACGCTGTCAGGGGCTCTGGACCCGCTGGCATGATGCAGCCATCTGGGAATGTTCACGGACCAGGTGGCACACCAGGCGAGGAGGCTGCCCTTATCAGGAGGCAGGGAGGTGGTGGAGGAAGGTGAGGCCCTGGAGGAGGGAGAGGTGTCAGGAACTGGACAAGAGTTCCAGTTGCTGGTGGAAGACATCATTGAGAAGGTTGAAGTGGTGGTGGAGGAGGAGCAGGAGAAGGTGTTCTCGCAGGAGTGGGAGGAAAAGCCAGAGGAGCAGGGTCAGGAACATCCAAGGACAGGAGCCTCAAGTGGCCAGGCCCCACTGGAGGCAATGGAGGCGTTGGCAGCCCTGCAGGAGGAGCTGAGCTCCGTGAATGAGAAAGACCCCAAAGCCTATCTTTGGCTCCAGAGGAAGGACCATCAGAGGAGAAAGTGTCCCTTGATTAGAGAAGTGCCATCATCCAGGGCATCCCTGGCTTTGGGGCCAAAGCCATATCCTTACTGCCATTTCTTAGGGGTCAGCTGCTTAGGAGGAGGAGAAGGAACAGGAACAGGAGGAGGGGTCAGGGTGGGGGCACTGGCCAGGCAAGGGGGGCCAGGAAGTTGGGGGCTGTGGGTGTTGCAATCTCCAAAGACACAGTGCCAGCAGACCCTGGGAATCTCTATACCTGTGTCTGAGCAATTGACTATGGGAGGCTCCTTATGGCTCGCATCTGAATAGAAGCCATACACTTTAGCGGGGAATGTATGTCATCAGTGACCAGAGACAGTGTGCCAGAGGAGCATTTCCAGACTTATTCTTGAAATTGTGGGTTATCTGATAAAGTAGCAGAAACACTGGCAGTTCCACAACCCATCCCGGTCAGTCTGAGCCCTTGTGGTTGTGCCAACTCAGCCTAAAGGGTAGTCCGGCATTGTCTGACTTCAATTTTCTACTAGCACTAGTCAGTTCCGCCAGCCCAGACTGTATGAAGGCCCAACAAGCCCCAAGGTTGTGCATATCAAGGCACTATCACAAGGAGGTGCTGTTTCTAACAGGAAGGCCCTAAACACCATCTCGACCTTCTAAAAATTAGCTTATTTCTGGAAACAAACACTCCTAGCTACAAGTAGCATGAGCACTTAGGTATCCCAACCTCACACCCAAATTCATTCAGCTTTTTGGAGAAGATCTGTGTAGTAGACAACCCTTTTCTCTGAAGAGTCCATCTCTGGTGCTAATGACAATTCTGATTAGGGACTGCTGCAAGGAACGACCAAATATCAATTTGTGCTAATCAGAACAGCAAGGGCATCACCCATAAGATCAGGAACTGCATGACAGTAGTCAGTTCCCATAATCAATCAGACATGCTAAAAGTTCTAGGTCCCCTGTGGCACTCTGGGTCCCCTCTCTGCATCCACCAAGGGAGGGTTTGTTTCTGACCGCTCGAGCTTTTGTCATGTAGGCCTGCCAGGAGCTGGCATGAGGACCTCCACCCATGGCAAAGGTCATGAGGAAGGAGGCTCGACATACGCAAAGGCGGGATCGAGCCTCAGGAGTCCCCCTGGAAATTCTCAAGCATCTACCCCAAAAACCAGAGTCTGCCTACTCTACTACTTTGTGCTCTCACCTACACCTCTGACTTTACAGGGGGCTGTCCCCCACCACCTCTTTTGGAGAAGGAGTTAACTTAGAGCTCCAGTTAATAAAAACTCCTGGGTGTGACAAGAGTGTTTTAACCTACAAACTCCTCTGAAGGTTCTCTAGCCTGCCTGACAGGCTTGTCTGGCCACATGTGATTGCTCACAGCCTACCAACCGTGAGAGGCACGAGATGCTTTAAACCTCCTAAAAACAGGTTCTTTAGAAAAGTTAGAAAACCATTAGTATAAGTATAGTGGGCTGATTAGAAATTGTATTGGTGAAGGGTTTTTCATTTGTTGAGCCAATGTTTGTTGCTAAGTCTTCACATCCCCTGCCCTTACACACATTAATGGATATATAGAAGAAATAAGTATGAACCTTTGATATTAATCATGTTAGACCTTAGGCTAAGTAAATTCTTTCCTTAATTAAAACCCACTACACCCTCACCCTATAGGAATGTAACTTTATCTGGTACCTTCGGAAGGTGGAGTCTTTTTAAAGAATAATCACCCCTGGAGAAATAAGTGTCCTGCTTGACTGACCACTGTCACAAGGAGAGGGTCATAAATTATCAGCAGGCCCCCTCGCCAGAAGATGATGTAACACCCCTAAGACCTCTGTATACATTTGTATGAAGCACCTGACTCTGATACAAGTCAGGACTGCTGACCCCTCATGACTTTTGAATAACATCCCAGTGTATAAAAGTAGACCATGGAAAATAAAGAATGGGGATCAGTTCCTTGAAATACTGGTCTCCCCATGTCTCTCTCTCTCTCAAACTCTGGCTGAGTCTCCATCTGGAGCGCGGAGCCCGCCATGCTTACTAACTTTGCCTGGGCTTCTAAGATCCGACCAGGGAGGCCTCAGTGTCTCCTCTCCTTTGGGAGAACGGAAGGACGCCTGAGGCCTACGTAAGTGGTGCAAGCTTCTTGTCTTGAAGTTTTATTGGTTTCCCGCGTAAACCAAGCTACTCAGCCTCTTTTCTCCACTGAATTTTCCTGCTGAGCTATCCTCATTCTATTACTCTTTATATCTCTAATTAATATCTAATTGAAGCTATTGTATCCTGATCCTCGCCGACGCCGTACCCACTTCGAACTCTCTGGATCAGCCGGGGCTGGACCTCGGCATAGGCCTGTCACCTCTGGCATCTAGAGGCTCCTTGACTTAAAGCAGTTTGTGAACCACCCCCAGGTGATGGTCAGGATGAGTGACCAAGAAGACATGCTTAGCTACAGGAAACACTTGAAGGTCAGGCTGTGGACACCACAATGTGAAAGAGAGGTCACTGTGAAGGGGAGAGAACATGATTTATCCCTGCAAAGAGGAAAGGACAGCTCTCCTGTAAAGCGATTTCACACCTTACCACCCCTCCACTTTGTCCTGGCAAGTGGAGGAACTCAGGTATCCACTGAGTGCTACAAGATCATATTGTTATTTTGGAACAACCAGCAATTCCAGAATGAAGTGACTGTCAAGGAGTAAATCATTAGCATCACTGGTAAGAGGAAGCTCCCTGGATTTCAGGGGTGTTTCCGGGAAACCCCAGCATGGGAGTTTCCACCCATGACAAAGGTCATGCGGAGAGGCCTGATATGCAAAGGCAAGTCAGGACTCGAGGGGCCCCCTGGACCTGCCTGAACGTCTACCCCAAAACCAGAATCTGTCTGTTTTACTACTCTATGACTTTCACCAACTCCTCTGACATTAACGGGGGGCTATCCCCGACCACCTTTCTTTGAAGAAAATCAACTTAGAGCTCTAGTTAATTAGCCTCCTGGGCATTATAGGAGTGTTTCAAGCCAAACCCCTCAGATGGCTCTCTAACTTGCCTGACAGGTTTATCCGGACTCCTACAGCTATGCATACGGTTGTTTACAGCCTCCCAACTGTGAGAGGCACGGGAAGCTTAAGATATTCAAATAGTATAGAGCCTCTCGGGGAGTTAGAAATTATTAGAATAGAACTAGTAGAAGATTTCATTATTGAGCTAATGCTTGCTGCCAAGTTTCCACATCCCCTGTATTGTGTTCTTGGGAGTATATTAATTAATATAGTTGGTATATAGAAAAAATAAGCGGCGGCCTTGGTGTTAACAACTTTAGACCCTTAAGGTAATAAATTCTTTCCTTACTACAGCCCACTGCACCTTTGCCCTATAAGAATGGAACTTTAGTGCTTTTGGACAGTGGCGCCAAACTTTAGAAAAATTACTCTTAGAAAAAAACAAGTTTCCTGGTTAACTAACCTTTATAGGAACTAAGAGTCATAAAATGTTAATAGGCCTTCTGGCCAGAAGATGATGTAAATCACCTAAAGCATTTGTATACAATAAGTTTGCAGAAAAGCAAGCCTGGTCTCGAAAAGGATCAAAGACTGTTGACTTTGCGTGACTTTACACCCCCTATTATCCTCTATGCACAACTTAAGGTATATAAGCTACCTTTGAAAATAAAGCTACGGGCCCTGCTCATCAGGCTTGGTCTCCCTGTGTTGTTCTTGCTTCCTTTTCTCTCCTTTTCTTCTCTGTTCTTCCTTCAGTATGACTGAAGGGAGCATGGGGGCCCTCTGAGGCCACTTACCTGCCTGGGCTTCTAAGACCCACTCGAGAAGGTGCCTAAGGTGGGGCACCTTCAGCTATTCGAGAGGGCGCCTGCGGCCTCCGTGGTCAGAGCAAGTTCAGTGTCACGAACTTTATTAGTTTCCCACGTAGATCAGTCAGATCAAGCCTCTGTCTCTTTCTCCTTTTATGTATCCTTTCAATCACCAATGCCGTCCCCCTGAGGATATCCCTGGATTCAACTGGGGCTGGACCCCGGTAGGTAGGCGCAGAAAGGCGTGAGTTGAACATGGCAGGTGATTTAGGTCCATCTCTGATACTCCTTTTCCTGCAGGATACCGAGCAACTCATTCCACTCCAATTCAGTGGTACCCGTGATTTGAAAAGTTGCTTATGAGCTGTGAAAGGCTCTGGGATTCCTGGCTTAAAAAAGACAGGAATTCAATCAGTGGCCAGGGAGGATGCTTCATCAACATACACATCAGAAGGGGCCAGAAAGAGTGACCCTTTGCTAGGCTTTAGCCGGAGTTTATATAGCTACTGCTGCTGCTAAGTCACTTCAGTCGTGTCCAACTCTGTGCGACCCCACAGACCGCAGCCCACCAGGATCCCCTGTCCCTGGGTTTCTCCAGGCAAGAACACTGGAGTGGGTTGCCATTTCCTTCTCACACATAGTCACCCGCTGACTCAGAGGCAGTTTCAAGCTTGAGGAGGATTGCAGCATCAGGGTCAGGTTCCTTGCCTTTACCTCCCAACTGGCCGGAGTGTTCCACTTGCTTGTCTGGCACATTCGCCCTGTGGCTCAAGCAAACAGATTTGGTGGAACCGCCCACCACTTAGTCTTGAGCTAAGACTGGCAACTGGATCACGGTTGCCAGAGTGCCCAGAATTCCAAGTGGTGTGTCCCTGTAAGGAAAGGTCTTTAGCTTCCATTTGATTGGTTCCTGCTGGGGATTGGAGGTCAGGCTGTGGAAGTCGGCCCCCACCTGCCAGCATACTACACTGGTGTGACATCACAAGGCTCCCAGTGCACGTGTGTCTCAGCTTCCCTGTTAATAGGCTTTGGGCCAGCAACCAATTTGGGGGGACTGCTTATGCCTTTGCAACGATTTTGCCGGTTAACTAATGTGCTCAGGTGTTCAGGTCCTTCACAGGTGTGGGCCATGGCAAGGGCCACATGGAGAGTGAGACGAGAGGAAGGCAGGAGTGCCCCAGGACCACCCTGGATCTTCTTCGGTGTGAGCCCGAGTATTCAGGGTGCAGGGGCCCTGAGACCTGCCAGCACTGTGGGATCTGCAGTCCCTGTAGCATGCGTTCTCCGTGGGCAAGTGCGTGTGTCTGTGCATTTCGCAAGAGAGCCCTGAGTCTCTGAACTGCTCCCTGTCTTCACAAGGGGTGGCATGGATGTACTGGAATCATCCAGCACTGACTTTGTTGGAGGACGTCACCCCTTCCACCTCCAACTGGCGTGTCGACAACTTCCTGCTTTTGCACTTCACTAGAGCAAACAACTGGAGGCGCTCAAACTCACTGGGATGGGTTGTAGGACTCCCGATGTCGTGACAGAAGGTGGCCCACCAGGCGAGGAGGCTGCCTTCTTCAGGAGGCAGGCAGTGGAGGATGGAGCGGCCCAGCAGGACGGAGAGGTGGTGCCGTCCGGCAAGTGTTCCTGTTGCTGGTGGAAGACATCATTGAGGAGGTTGAAGTGGTGGCAGAAGAGGAGCAGGGGAAGCTGTCCTCGCAGGAACGGGAGGAGAAGCCGGAGGAGCAGGGCCAGGAACATCCAAGCACAGGAGCCTCGAGTGACCAGCCCCCACTGGAGGCGCTGGAGGCATTGGCGGTCCTGCAGGTGGAGTTGAGCTCCACACAAGAGACAGACCCCAAAGCCTATCTTCGGCTCCAGAGGAAGGACCATCAGAGGAGAAAGCGCCCCTTGAGTCAGAGAAGTGCCATCATCCAGGGCAACCCTGGCTTGTGGGCCAATGCCAAATCCTTAGTGCCACTTCTCAGAGATCAGATGCTCAGGAGGACGAGAAGGAACAGGAGCAGGAGGAGGGGTGGGGGTGAGGGAATCAGAGGTCAGATGCTCAGGAGGACGAGAAGGAACAGGAGCAGGAGGAGGGGTGGGGGTGAGGGAACCCACCAGCTGAGGGGAGGCCAAGGGAACTGGGGGGGCACGGGAATTGTGGTTTGGGGGTGCTGTGATCACCACAGGCACAGTGCCAGCAGAGCCTTGGAACCTCTCTACCTGTATGTGTCTGAGCAAATGACTATGGGAGGCTGAGTTTGGCTCGCATCTCAGTAGGAGCCGCACACTTTAGCAGGGAATGGATGTCATCAGTGACTGGAGACAGTCTGGCAAATGACTGCAGTACATCTCTGCCACTTCTTGTCAAGACAGGGAGCAGGGAAGAGACCCAGGCCTCTCTTGCTAAACGCACAGACACACGCACTTGCGCATGGAGAATACATGCTGCAGAGACTGCAGATCCTGAAGTTTCAGCCAACTGACATGCCACTTGCCAGGACACACATGCCAGGCATACATCAAGAGTGGTCAGAAACAGATCCTCCCTTGGGGAATGCGGACAAGGGTCCCAGAAGACCACAGGGGACCCAGAGAGATGAGCGAGTTGCATGGTTTCGCAGGGGCCAGGGATGTCAGTGTGGCGGCTGGGCAAGCGGGAGTACCCAGATGCAGAGCACCAGTGATGCCAAAGTGGCACTCCCATCCGACCTCTCTGTGCCTGAAGTATGGGGGTCCAGAAAGGAAACAAGTACTCCTGAAAGGGAGTACATACAGATGCCTGTTCCGGTGCCCTTGCTCTGCCCGAGACTGACCCTGTTCCTCGAGACTCTTCCTTCCCCAGCATGTGGCATGACTGGCTCCTTGACTTCGAGCAGATTATGAACCACCACCAGATGCCCGTCATCATCAGCGACCGAGATGAAGACTTGCTTAGCTCAACGATGGCTCTGAAGGGCAGGGAGGGAGCCTGAAGACAGGTGGGGGGCAGAGCTGGGCAGGCACGTGGGGTCAGGGGATCCCATGACCCAGGTGCATGCGTTCACCGTGAGGCTTTGGAAAGGAAAAACGAAAGATGCGGATGCCTGCCTGGCAGGCAAGCTGCGGACCCTAGAAGCTTGTGCACCTTCACCTTTTCCATCCTCCCGGTCCCGACGGGTGCCGGAATGAGTCCATCCCCAGTCCCGCTGCAAGCTGGTATTTTCCTCTCTGGACAACCCGTCCTTCAGGAACAGAGAGATCGTTAAGGAGTACCCCTTTGGCATCGCTGGTCCGACCTGGCTCCCAGGGTGGTGTGGGTGGGTGGGAGAGGGAGTCAGATGCGCCGCCTACCTGAATCTTTCCTGTCTCCCTGGTCATCCATCAGGATATAGGGCATAGATGTCCTCCCTGGTCCACTGCTTCTGTGAAGATGGATGGGGGCTCCCAGCCTCAGGCCGGACACCCGCAGCGTGAACTTCCTCAACTGGTTGTTGGACCACAACTCTCCAGGATGTAACAGGATTGCTGAGGTGGGGTCCATCTGGGCCTCCCCAGAATGGACGATTGGTGTTGGGGTTCTTGGCTGCCCATGGGAGGGCTCGGGGCTGCTCATCCGTATGACGACCTCCCCTGTGTGGCCAGCAGGTCATTGGCGAGGGCCTGTGAGTCAACTCCCTGCAGTATTAGCCCCAGGAGGAAGGTCCTGCCATGAGAGGTAAGTGACAAGACACAGAGGTTGTGAGGGGGGTCAGGAGGTGAGGCCTGAAAGCAGATCTGTGTAGAGGCCAGAACCCTCTCCTCTCCCCAGTGGGGAAGCTCAGGCTCATGCAGCCTGGATGCACAGCCTGGTTTCAGGTCATGCGGGTAGCAGGTGACAGGCTGAGACTGGAGGCTTGGGGGCTTCACCTGTCCTAGTCTCATTCAAAGCAGCTCTGCTTACAGCACACAAGACCCAGGTGATTCTCACAAAGGCAGGCTGAATTAAGCACCTTTGTCGGCATCATCCTTCCCTGAGTCCTGCTGCTCACAGAGACCAGGGGCTTCCTCAGTGTGAGCCTGACAATTGAGCGTGCCGGGTCCCTGAGACCTGCCTGCGAGCTGGGGCCATCGGGGATGTCGCAGGCTGAGAAGATGGCCCACCAGGCGAGGAGGCTGCCTTCTTGAGTGGGGAGACAGTGGAGGAAGCAGCGGCCCTGTAGGATGGAGAGGTGGTGCAGTTCGGAAAGTGTTTCAGCTGCTGCTGCAAGACATCAGTGAGGAGGTTGAAGTGGTGGTGGAGGAGGAGCAGGGGAAGCTGTCCTTGCAGGAGCGAGAGAAGCCAGAAGAGCAGAGCCAGGAACATCCAAGGACAGGAGCCTCGAGTGACCAGCCCCTGCTGGAGGTGCTGGAGGCGTTGGCCGCCCTGCAGGTAGAGCTGAGCTCCCCGAATAAGACCCCACAGCCTATCTTCGGCTCCAGAGGAAGGACCATCAGAGGAGAAAGCATCCCTTGAGTTAGTGAAGTGCCATCATCCACGGAAACCCTGGCTTGTGGGCCAAAGCTGTATCCTTAGTGTCACTTCTCAGGGCTCAGATGCTCAGGAGGATGAGAAGGAACAGGAGCAGGAGGAGCAGTGGGTGTCAGGGAACCCACCAGCCGAGGAGGGGGTGGGACGCCAAGGGAATTTGGGGACAAGGGGATTGGGTGCCAGGGGAGCTGTGATTTCCACAGCCACAGTGCCAGCAGAGCCTATGAATCTTTCTACCTATACACATCTGAGCAAATGACTATGGGAGGCTCAGTTTGGCTCGCATCTGAGTAGAAGCCACACACTTTGGCAGGGAAGGAATGCCATCAGTGACCATGGACAGTGTGCCAGATGACTCCAGTCCATCCATGCGACCCCTTGTGAAGACAGGGCACAAGGGAGAGAACCAGGCCTCTCTTGCTAAATGCACAGACACTGGCACTTTTTCACGGGGAATGCATGCTGCACAGACTGAAGATCCTGAAGTTGGAGGCAACTGACATGCCACTCCCCAGGACACACGTGACAGCCATGCATCAAGAGCGGTCAAGAACAAATCTTCCCTTGTGGGATGAGAACAAGCATCCCAGAGGACCACGGGGGACCCAGAGGGATGAGCACATTGTCTTGTATGGCAGGGGCTGAGGATGTGAGTGTGGCAGCTGGGCAAGCGGGAGTAGCCAGATGCAGAGGCCAGCGACGCCAAAGTGGTACTCCTTAATGACCTTGCTGTGCCTGAGACGTCTTCTCCGGTACACGGCTTCTGTGAGGATGGATGCGGTGCTCCCAGCCTCAGGCCGGTCACCATGAGCCTGAACTTGCTCAACTGGTCGTTGGACCACAACTCTCCGGGATGGACCAGGATTGCTAAGGTGGGATCCATTTGGGCCTCCCCAGAATGCGCGATTGAGCTTGGGTTTCCTTGCTGTTCAGGAAGGGCTCGGGGCCTGGTCAGTCCCATGCTGACCTCCCCCATGTGGCCCGCAGATCAGTAGGTCCTGCCATGAGAGCTAAGTGACGAGACACAGAAGTTGTGAGGGGATCAGTAGGTAAGGCCTGAAGGCAGATGCGTGTAGAGGCCAGGACCCTCTCCTTTCCCTTGTGGGGAAGCTCAGGCTCATGCAGCCTGGATTCAGGTCATGCGAGTAGCAGGGGACAGGCTGAGACTGGAGGCTTGGGGGCTTCAGGTGTCCTAGTCTCATTCAGAGCAGCTCTACTTACAGCACGCGAGACCCGGGTGATTCTCATGGAGGCAGGCTGAATTAAGCACCTTTGTCGGCATCATCCTTGCCTGGGTCCTCTGCTCACGGAGACCCCAGGGCTTCTTCGGTGTGAGCCCGACGATTCAGGGTGCTGGGACCCTGAGACCTGCCTGCGTTCCAGGGACATCAGGGATGTCACTGGCAGCAGGCGGCCCACCAGGCGAGGAGGATGCCTTCTTCAGTGGGGAGGCAGTGGAGGAAGCAGCGTCCCTGGAGGACGGAGAGGTGTTGCGGTCTGGAAAGTGTTCCAGCTGCTAGAGGAAGACATCTTTCAGGAGGTTGAAGTGGTGGTGGAGGAGAAGTAGGGGAAGCTGTCCTTACAGGAGCGGGAGGGGAAGCCGGAGAAGCAGGGCCAGGAACATCCAAGGACAGGAGTCCCCAGTGACCGGCCCCCACTGGAGGCGCTGGAGTTGTTGGCGGCCCTTCAGGTGGAGATGAGCTCTGCAAACAGAAAACCACAAAGCTACATCCAAAACTTGGCCACTCGTCACCACTGCACAAGTAGATGTGGAAAAGGCTTCAGAGTCTTCAGGCTCAGGTGCTGGGAACAGCCTCGGAGCTTCTTTTTAAGTCATGCAGGGCAGGACAGGCAAGTGAGTGAAGGCCAGAGGGAGTTTTCTGTTAAAAACAGATTATCTGGGGAACAGACAGGCTGGGTGGAGCTGAGCCCCATGGGGCTCGGAGTCCATAGTCAGAAACCCTGTATGCCTCTCTCGTCTCTGCCTCCTCATCTGCTTAACCCCAGTCTGTCGCCTGACGCCACCTTTCCTGTGCACCTTCACACTCAGACTGTCCATTCAGTGACAGATATTTGTTTAGCACCTGCCTCTGGCCAGGTTGTGTTCCAGGCATGGGATAGACGTGAGGAGAAAGACAATAACCCCAGTCCTTCTGGAGCAGAAATTCTACCAGAGGCCAAACCCTCCTACCTCACCCCAATTCTCAGCACTAGGCTGCCGGGCCACTCCTCTTTCACCCGTCCCAGTCCTGATGCTCTCTACTGTCCTGAGGAGCCTCCATGGACCTACAGGTCTGCACACTGCAATCCCTCTGCTGACCCCCTAACCACCACCCAGAACCCCACTGGGACCCCCTGGGTGGGCACCTTCCATTCTTCCCGGGGATTGGCAGGACACATGGCTCCTGGCCCTTGCCAGGGCAGGGTAGTATGGTTAGAACAACCCAGTTTATTTAAGTTTGTAAATAAGTACACTTACTCAGAGGAAAATCTGTTCATGTCAGACATGAAGTGATAACTGCCTGTGGGTGGACGGGGAGCTTCTCTGCCTTCTCTGGGATTCCCTAGGGACAGTGAGGCAGTGTAGCCTCGGTTCCTGGGTGCTGCCCTGCTCCACAGCCATCCAGGCCCTGCTCACGCTGGTCCAAGTCAGGCCACTGAGCACACAGACCCCGGAGACCAGGCAGGGGCCCCTCTGCACCGCCCCCTCCCCTCCCCAGTTGCACAGACCTGGACGACCGCTGTCCTGGGCTCCTGCCACCAGGCCAGATAAAGGTGCTCATTGGCAAGCTGTCCTTTGACACCTAGGGCTACTGGAAGAAGAGGGGCCAGGAGAGCTTCTACCATACATGGGCATGAGGGCCAGACGGGTGGAGCCCTGAGATGCACTTTGACCCACAGGCCAGTCCTACCCCCACAATCCGAATGGGCACCAGCTCTGAGCCCCCAGCTTTGACCACTCCATGCCCATGCCACCCAACCTCAACGTCAGGCTGACTCACCCCCTGTGGACAGAGGCTCACCCAAACCCCTGCAGCTCCCTGTCCCCTTCGCATAACCTGTTCAGTGTGTCTTAACCCTTAGGAACCTCCAGGCCCAGGGGCCCCTCAAACCGAGTGCTTCCTCTGGGGAGGCACCAGACCCACCCAAAGTGCCCCAGCTGGCCTTGGGGCTCCTGTCCCCCGACTCCAGCCCTGGGATGCTGGGCCCCGGGCAGCACTGGGCCAGGCTGTGAGCACTCCCAGTGCCCCGTCTGCCTGCAGGTCATTTTCACCATCACAGACAAGACCCAAAAGTTCCATGGGCTACCGCTGCTGAGCCCTTGGTCTTACACCACATACAGAGGGAGCTAGTGGCTGACTGGCAGCCAGCCTGTGACCCTGGACATGGTGCTATGGCAGACCGAGCCAAACCCAAGCATCAGGGCGGGTGTGTTCCTCATGGGCACCAGGGTCACACTTTCCCTGGGACATTGTGGCCACATGTCACAGGGGCAGGTGTCACTCAGGCTTCAATAAAGTTGCTGCTGGCGCCTGCAAGGTGGCTACAGTTACAAGGCAAGGTCGACAGGAGCTGCCCTAGGGGATGGGGTGGGCTACGGGAACCACTGGGGGTACCAGGGGCACTTCTCCACACAGTCACACAAGGACACACAGCTCACGTGAAAAAAAATAATAAAGTCTTCTACTGTTTCCCCATGAATTTGCCATGAAGTGATGGGACTAGATGCCATGATCCTAGTTTTCTGAACATTGAGCTTTCAGCCAACTTTTTTACTCTCCTCTTTCACTTTCATCAAGAGGCTCTTTAGTTCTGTTTCACTTTCTGCCATAAGGGTGGTGTCATATGTATATCTGAGGTTATTGATATTTCTCCCCACAAACTTGATTCCAGCTTGTGCTTCATCCAATCCAGTGTTTCTCACAGTGTACTCTGCATAAAAGTTAAATAAGCTGGGTGACGATATACAGCCTTGATGTACTCCTTTTCCTATTTGGAACCAGTCTATTGTTTCATGACGAGTTCTATCTGTTGCTTCTTGATCTGCATATATATATCTCAAGAGGCAGGTCAGGTGGTCTGGTATTCCCATCTCTTTCAGAATTTTCCAGTGTATTGTGATCCACACAGTCTAAGCCTTTGCCCTAGTCAATAAAGCAGAGATAGAAGTTTTTGTGAATTTCTTGCTTTTTTGATGATCCAGTGGATGATGGCAATTTGATCGCTGGTTCCTCTCTTTTGTAAAATCAGCTTGAACATCTTGAAGTTCACGGTTCACGTATTGTTGAAGTTTGACCTGGATAATTTTGAGTATCACTTTGCTACCGTGTGCAATGAGTGTAATTGTGTAATAGTTTGAGCATTCTTTGACGGTGCTTTTCTTTGAGATTGGAATGAAAACTGACCTTTTCCCGTCCTGTGGCCACTGCTGAGTTTTCCAAATTTGCTCGCATATTGAGTGCAGTACTTTCACAGCATCATTGTTTAGGATTTGAAATAACTCAGCTGGAATTCCATCACCCCCACTAGCTTTGTTCATAGTGATGCTTCCTAAGACCCACTTGGCTTCACATTCCAGGATATCTGGCTCTAGGTGAGTGATCACACCATCATGACTATCTGGGTTGTAAAGATCTTTTTTGTACAGTTTTTCTGTGTATCCTTGCCACCTATTCTTAATATCTTCTGCTTCTGTTAGGTCCATACCATTTCTGTCCTTTATTGAGCCCTTCGTTGCATGAAACGTTCCCTTCATATCTCTGGTTTTCTTGAAGAGATCTCTACACTTTCTCATTCTATTGTTTTCCTCTTTCTTTGCACTGATCACTGAGGAAGGCTTTCTTATCTCTTCTTGCTATTCTTTGGAACTCTGCATTCAAATGGGTATATCTTTCCTCTTGCCCTTTACTTTTCACTTCTCTTCTTTTCACAGCTATCTGTAAGGCCTCCTCAGACAACCATTTTGTCTTTCTGCATTTCTTCTTCCTGGGGATGGTCTGGGTCATTGCCTCCTGTACAGTGTCACAAACCTCCATCCAAAGTTCATCAGGCACTCTGTCAGATCTAGTCCCTTAAATCTATTTCTCACTTCCACTGTATAATCATAAGGGATTTGATTTAGGTCATACCTGAATGATCTAGTGGTCTTCCCAACTTTCTTCAATTTACGTCTGAATTTGGCAATAATGAGGTCATGATCTGAGCCACAGTCAGCTCCTGGTCTTGTTTTGCTGACTGTGTAGACCTTCTCCATCTTTGGTTACAAGAATATAATCGATTTGATTTTGGTGTTGATCATCTGGTGATGTCCATGTGTAGAGTCTTCTCTTGGGTTGTTGGAAGAGGGTGTTTGCTATGACCAGTGTGTTCTCTTGGCAAAACTCTATTTGCCTATGCCCTGCTTCATTCTGTACTCTGAGGCCAAAGTTGCCTGTTATTCCAGATGTTTCTTGACTTCCTACTTTTGCATTTCAGTCCCCTATAATGAAAAGGACATCTTTTTTGTGTGTCAGCTCTAAAAGGTCTTGTAGGTCTTCACAGAACAATTCAACATCAGCTCCTTCAGTATTTATTTCTGGTCGGGGCACAGACTTTCAGTACCATGATACTGAATGGTTTGCCTTGGAAACGAACAGAAATCATTCCGTTTTGAGATTGCATCCAAGCACTGCATTTTGGACTTCTTTTTTGACTATGATGGCTATTCCATTTCTTCCAAGGGAATCTTGCCCACAGTAGTAGATATAATGGTCATCTGAGTTAAATCCACCCATTCCAGTCCATTTTAGTTGCTGATTGCTAAAATGTCATCGTTCACTCTTGCTATCTCCTGTTTCACCACTTCCAATATGCCTTGATTCATGCACCTAACGTTCCAGGTTCCTATGCAGTATTGCTCTTTACAGTATTTGACCATGCTTTCATCACCAGTCACATCCACAACTGGGTGTTGTTTTTGCTTTGGCTCTGGCTCTTCATTCTTTCTGGAGTTATTTCTCCACTGATCTCCAGTAGCATATTGGGCACCTACTGACCTGAGGAGCTCATCTTTCAGTGTCCTATCTTTTTGCCTTTCATACTGTTCATGGGGTTCTCAAGACAAGAATACTGAAGTGGCTTGCCATTCCCTTCTCCTGTGGCCCACGTTTTGTCAGAACTCTCCACCATGACCCATCCCTCTTGGGCAGCCCTACACGGCACGGCTGATAGTTTCATTGAGTTAAGCAAGCTGTGGCCCATGTGATTAGACCACTCCTTACCTTGAACATGGGGTATCTATCTCCTCACAAGCGCCACTCCTGATCTTTGGCGTGGGGTATCTCCTCTCAGCTGCTCGCTGCTCCAGCGCTGCACAGCCACTGCCCACTGCTGATGCTGTGTGGTGGAAATAAAACTGAAAGTTCTGGGATAAACGTGCTGATTATAGAACACATTTAATCCAGCTTTCTTCAAAACACCAGTAACAACACTTCACATTTGTTTCACACTTTAGTTCATATCAGGTTTTTGTTTGTAATCTTTTCAGTGCTGCTTTCTAACAACCAATTTCACTGGTTTTTCAATAAATCCTCTGGGCTCCTTCTTCAGCAGCTCTGGTCTGACCTCTGGCTCTGGGACTGACATAGGGCCCTCAGCTCCTTGGAGCCAGATTAACCCCAGCCTCTTGGTCCCACTTTCCAGAGTCGTAACAAGTCGTTAAGAGCACTCCATCCCTCCCACACACGTGCAAGCAGACAGCTGTGTCTAGAGCTCAGCAAGTATGACAGTCTAGACCGCAGGGCTCCTGGCAAATGTGGGGCAGGACAGACAGAGGGCAGGCATACGGGTGTTGGGCAGTGTCCACGGCCAGGCCTGGGAGCCATGGTTCCTGCCCAGACCTTGCATAAACCCAAAGTTTTCTGACCCTCATCCCCTCCTGGCAGGCCTTTCCATCCCTGTGTCCTCAGAGGTCTCTGCCCATGTACTCTTTCCCAAAACCTGGCTTTTCTTTTTTTTGGCCTGGGAAATCCCATGGACAGAGGAGCCTGGTGGACCATGGTCCACAGTTCACAAAGAGTCTAACATGACTTAGCCAGTACAACAACAACAGACAGATGAAAAAGCTAAGGAAGGTTAAAAAAAAAGAACACAAAGCAATGAAATCCTGTCACTGTCTTTAGAAGGTAATTGAGGACCTGCCGTCACCCTAAGAAACTTTCAGATGAACACACAGTTGGAAACTGTACTGTGTTCCTATATGCTACCATACACATCCCTGCTATAATTTGGCAGCAAAGACTTGTCAAATAACAATAATTATCATGATAATCAGTCTCTGCTAATCATCACTATACTCTGCATTTTCAACACATATTTGTTTAATATTTAATAAGTGCCAGCAGGCATTTTCTAAGGGCTTCCCTGGGGGCTCAGACAGCAAGGAATCTGCCTACAATGCAAAGGACCTAGCTTTGATCCTTTGGTGGGGAAAATCCCCTGGGGAAGGAAGTGGCTGATGGCTAACGACATTAGGACTTTTGATCACTAGAGAACTCCTGGCCCCACAGAACATTAATAGGTGAGTGCCCACCCAAAAGCCTCCATCTCAACGCTAAGCCTAAGCCACACCCCAAAGCCAGCAAGATGTAGTGCCAAACACCCCTCACCTATCCTTCAGCCAGATAGGAGCTCAGCCTTGCACATCGGCAGACAAGCTGCTCAAAGCCATACTGAACCCCTACATTCCAAACCACACTAGTGGACACAGCCACTGCCTTTCAGAAAGACACGATCTAGCTCCACCTACCAGAACACACACACAAATCCCCCCAACCAGGAAACCATCACAAGGCATTGGTTCAATCCCACCCAGGAGAGGTAGACTCCATAGTTAAGAGGAACTACAGCTTTTCAACCAAGAAAGGTATTACAAACACAGTAAATTAAACAAAACGAAATGACAGAGAAACATCCAGCAGATGAAGGAACATGGCGAAAACCCAAAGGACTGAACAACAAAAATAAACAAAGCAGACCTAGGTAACTTAAAAGCTCCAGGTATATGCCTCCTCCCTGCCTGATCATAAACAAGCTCTCCCACCCATCAGTCAACCACAGCTTAACTCTTGTCACTTAGGAACACATAGATTGGCCCCACCCCAAATCCATCCTTGCCAGGTCAGTGCAGAGACCACCCCAGATCCATCAATGCCAGGTCAGCACACAGACCAACCCACCTCCATCCATGCCAGTCAGTCCACAGACCACAGCAGCTCCATCCATGCCAGGTCAGCACACAGACCACCCCACCTCCATCCATGCCAGGTCTGCACACAGACCACCCCACCTCCATCCACGTCAGGTCACCACTCAGACCACCCCAGATCCATCCATGCAAGGTCAGTGCAGAGACACCCCAGCTCCATCCATGCCAGGTCAGCACATAGACCACCCCACCTCCATCCATGGTAGGTCACCTCACAGACCACCGCACCTCCATCCATGCCAGGTCAGCACACAGACCACCCCATATTCATCAATGCCAGGTCAGTGCAGAGACACCCCACCTCCATCCACACCAGGTCACCACTCAGACCATCCCAGCTCCATCCATGCCAGGTCAGTGCAGAGACACCCCAGATCCATCCATGCCAGGTCAGTGCAGAGACCACCCCAGATCCATCCACGCCAGGTCAGCACACAGACCACCCCAGATCCATCCATGCCAGGTCAGCACACAGACCACCCCAGCTCCATCCACTCCAGGTCAGCACTCAGACCACCCCAGATCCATCCATGCCAGGTCAGCACACAGACCACCCCAGCTCCATCCACTCCAGGTCGGTACACAGACCACCCCAGATCCATCAATGCCAGGTCAGTGCAGAGACACCCCAGATCCATCCCTGCCAGGTCAGCACTCAGACCACCCCAGCTCCATCCAGGCCAGGTCAGTGCAGAGACCACCCCAGGTCCATCCATTCCAGGTCGGTACACAGACCACCCCACCTCCAGATTTCGTAACCTGGGGACTTGGCAAAGGGACTGAGAATTCTGAGGAGTTAGACTTTGGAGGACATTGGGATTCGATTATAGAACTTCCACAGGACTAGGGAAACAGACTCATGGAGGGCACAAACAAAAGCCTGTGCACACCAGGACCCAGGAGAAAGTGGTAGTGACCACACAAGAGACTGACCCAGACTCACCCGTGAGTGCCCAGGGGCTTCCGGACATGGCGCGGGTCAGTTGTGGCCTCCTGCAGTGTTGGGGGCACTGGGACCTTTTGAAGGAGGTCGCCATTGTCTTCATTACCTCCACCATAGTTTGGTCTCAGGTAAAACAACAGGGAGGGCCACAGTCCCATCCATCAACAGAAAGCCCTGTTGAATGGGCATTTAATATTCATAAGGTCCAAGCGTTTCTAAGTAAACAACAACTGATCTCCTGGAGTCTCCTAGGGGTGGTCATCAAAAAAGAATTCATAACTGGGTAGACCATCACAAAGCCAATTTTAACAGGTACCTTTAACTCACACTTTAAAAATATCTCATGAAAAGGTGTCAAAATTGCTAAATATTAGGAAAGGGTGTTAGGTATCACCTCACACCAATCAGAATGGTGATTGTCAAGCACTCTACAAAGGTTAAATCTGCCAGATGCTATGAAGAAAAGGGAACCATCCACCTCCATTGCTAAAATGAAAATAGGAGAAAGCCACTATGGAGGAGAGCGTGGACGTGCATCAATAATGAAAATGAGAATGAAATTAGAATATCCCTCAAACCATACACAAATATAAACTTCAAAGAAGATAAAGATCTAAATGTCGGACGGATACTATACAATTTTGAGGACAATATGGGGGCGACATGCTGCAACATCAATTCCACCAAGTGTGCCCAGAAGAATGAAAAATGAACCAAAACTAAGAAAACAGGACTGATTAACCTTAAAAGCATTTGCACAGCAAAGGAACCCTAAGTGAAAGAGAAAGGCAGTCCTCAGAATGGGAAAAAATATTTGCAACCAAAGACGCCCATAAGGAATAAAGAAGATGGGGTACATAGAGGATGAACTGTCACTCAGCCATAACAAGGAGGAAAGAATGCCATGGGAGGTCCCAGGGAATAAAGCAGAGGTGATCATAGCAAGTGAAGTGAGGGAGACAGGGAGCAATATTAGCATAAGATATCACTTGTAGCTGGGATCTAAAAATGGATACAGATGAACTTCTTTACCAAAGAGAAACAGTCTCACAGACTCAGAAAATAGTAAATGGTCCCCAGAAAGAAAAAAAACAAACAAACTGTGGGACAGGGAGTAATGAACTGATTCAATCTAACACAGGGAGGCTTATATTATTAAAAAACAACAACAACAATCCACCAGGAACCATTGTGTAAACAGGAATTCTATTCAACACTGTAACATCCTATATCGGAAAAGAACCTGGAAGAGAAGATATACACGTCTACGTACAAGTGAATCAAATTGCTGTCGATCCAAATAAAAACAAAAAACACCGACAACCTTGTCTTTCAACTATATCCACCAATTCAAAATAGGGAATAAAAGTATACAAAAAGGAATCAGAAAGGCTGACTCTACTGCCCTCAGGACATGGTGACCTGGATGGTGTCACATCCCTGAAGCCTGAGCTAGTTTTGGTCCCATGACTGGAGGGCCTCAGTGCAGATGGAGCTGGGAGCATGTGCCAGGAAATGTGACTCCACAATGGACCTGGGGTGCCTCCTTCCCTCTGCATGAGCACCCAATCTCCAGATGCAGGTGGAACCTCCTGCAGAGAAACTAAGCCTATATCACCCAAGAATTGGTGGAGCCTCCAGGCTGGAACAGGTTTGCAAGGTCCCCTGGCCACTCTATGTCCTCTAGGCTGGGGTTCCTACCTCCAGCCTCCATCCTTAGGGTCACCCCACCTACAGATGACAGCACCCTCTGCAGAGTGGTGTCCACAAACTGGGATGTGTCCTGGGCACCCTGGTTAAGGGGGAAGGAGAAATGAGGCTCAAGCCTTGGCACATTCCACTCTAGCTGACAATCAATGAACAGAGTTTTCCATGAGACTCAATGACTGAGGACCAGAGTGGGGCAGGAAGCAATGCTGTTTCCTTAGAACCGTCTTCCAGAAAAACAACTTTAAACCTAATGCTGCTTGGCTCTTCATATTCACAAGGCCTGTGGGACTGTAAATGACCCCTCCCTTCCAGTCATGTCCCAGGGTAGATCATCAGACAGGAATTCAAAACAGGGCCACCTTTCAAGAAAACAACATCAAGAGGTAAACTGTAGTCACTCTGTACAGTATCAAAAAGCACCTGGAAAGTTCGTCCAGCTCACTATGTACTCAGTTCAGTTGCTCAGTTGTGTCCTACTCTTTGCAATCCCATGGACTGCAGCATGCCACTATGTATTAAATCCACGCAAATCACAACTCCCATGAAAAATCCCCTCCCACAGGTCAGAGTGGCCACTGTCTAAAAATCTACAGAGAACACGGGCTGAGAGGATGGAGGCAAAAGGGAATTCTCCTACACTCTCAGTGGGGGTGTAAATGGGTGCAGGAACTATCAAAACCACCAAGGAGGTTCTTTTTCAACTAAACACCCAGAAACCACGTGGCCCAGCAATCCCTTGTCCGGGCTCAGACCCAGAGAAAATCAGAATTCACAGTGACCCATGCACCTTGTTTTCAGGGCAGCTCGATTGGCAATGGCCAAGAACTAGAATTGTTGCTGGCCAAAATCTTGGCTTTCTCTGCCCAGTGAAGCCAAATAAAAAATACCGAGACAGAGTTTGAAGGAGATACGAAGGTGGCTTTTATTCTCAAGCCAGCAGAGAGGGGAACACAGTAGGATCATGCCTCAAGGACTGTGTCTCCCACCCCCTGCCCATGAAGAGCCTAGGGGCTTATATAAGGGAATGGCTCACAGTCAGGTGTCAGTGATGAGGAACAAAGTGGGTAGGATCTATATCTCCTCCTTGTGCAATTTTTCAAAGACAGTCTTAGACTGAAGTCAATAACCCAGTAACTGACTCTGGCAGTTGGGGTGGCTCCGCGGCCTTCTTTCTGATATGTAAGTACAAGGGGAAGGGTGTTGTAAGAGTAACCACCAGATAGGTGATGTATTTAGCATAGAGTCCAAGGAAAAAATGTTACTCATGGCTCCTGCAGAGTTAGGGGGCTGAAAAGCAAACAGTCACAGACATTCAGAGTTATGAGCAGTTAAAGTAAAAAAACTAGGAATGTTCAGGCCTACTCACTGTTTTCTTGATCTCCTTTGCTCTCACAAAAGGGAAAGAATAAAAAACTCATTTCTTTTTTTTTCCTTTGCACGTATTATCAGTCGCTTCAGTCATGTCCAACACTTTGTGACCCCATGCACTGTAGCCCGCCAGGCTCCTTTGTCCATGGGATTCTCCAGGCAAGAATACTGGAGTGGGTTGTCATGCCCTTCTCCAGGGGATCTTCCCCACTCAGGGACTGAACCCATGTCTCCTGCACTGGCAGGTGGATTCTCTACTGGCTGGGCCACCAGGGAAACCCTCCCTGCAACAAATTCAATGAAGTTATTCATCGACAGAAAAATGAAGTCAGAGTGGTGCACCTCTGCACTGGAATGCTACCCAGCCCTGAATCACAATGGAATAATGCCAGTGACAACAGTGTGGATGGATAGAGTGGATACCATACTAAGAAAAGGAAGGCGGAGAGAGAAAGACAAATATCAGAAGGTACCACTGACAGGTATCTTCTTGAAATTAATGCAAATGTAGGCTATTACACAGTAGAGACTCACAAACTTAGAAAACCAACTTATGATTATTAAAAAAAAGTATGCCCAGTGGGATTGCTGGGTCGTATGGCAATTCTATTTCCAGTTTTTTAAGGAATCTCCACCCTGTTCTCCGTAGTGGCCTTACTAGTTTGCATTCTCACCAACAGTGTAGGGATGTGGGACAAATGAAGAGTTTGCAAGGAACAAACAGGCGTTAATACACATCAAACAGATAATCAGGAAAAACAGTGTTGAATAGCAAAGGGCAGCCTACTGGAGACACTGTACTCCTCTCTCTGGGGAAAATGAACCCAAGAAAGAATTGATAAATGTCTGTGTATCACTGAATCCAGCTCCTGTATACCTGAAACAAACACAGTATCGGAAATCAACCCAACCTCAAAAGAAAACAAAAATGAATGCACAGAAGAAGAAATTTACATCAGGATCCTCTATGACCCACCCCCCAGAGTCATAGAAATAAAAGCAAAAATAAAAAATGGGACCTAATTAAACTTAAAAGCTTTTGCACAATGAAGAAAAGTATAAGCAAGGTGAAAAGACAGCCTTCAGAATGGGAGAAAAAAACAGCAAATGAAGCAACTGACAAAGAATTAATCTCAAAAATATACAAGCAGCTCCTACAGCTCAATTCCAGAAAATAAACGACACAATCAAAAAATGGGCCAAAGATCTAAACAGACATTTCTCCAAAGAAGACATACAGATGGCAAACAAACACATGAAAAGATGCTCAACATCACTCATTATCAGAGAAATGCAAATCAAAACCACAATGAGGTACCATCTCACTCCACTCAGGATAGCTGCTATCAAAAGTTTACAAGCAATCAATGCTGGAGAGGGTGCGGAGAAAAGGGAACCCTCCTACACTGTTGGTGAGAATGCAAACTAGTAAGGCCACTACGGAGAACAGGGTGGAGATTCCTTAAAAAACTGGAAATAGAATTGCCATACGACCCAGCAATCCCACTGGGCATACACACCGAGGAAACCAGAATTGAAAGAGACATGAGCACCCCAATGTTCATCGCAGCACTGCTTACAATCGCCAGGACATGGAAGCAACCGAGATGTCCATCGGCAGATGAATGGATAAGAAAGCTCTGGTACATATACTCAATGGAATATTACTCAGCTATTAAAAAGAATGCATTTGAATCAGTTCTAATGAGGTAGATGAAACTGGAGCCTATTATACAGAGTGAAGTAAGTCAGAGAAAAAAACACCAATACAGTATACTAACACATATATATGGAATTTAGAAAGATGGTAATGATGACCCTTGTACGTGAGACAGCAAAAGAGACACAAATGTAAAGAAGAGACTTTTGGACTATGTGGGAGGAGGGAAGGGTGGGATGATTTGAGAGAATAGCATTGAAACATGTATATTATCATATGTGAAATAGATCGCCAGTCCAGGTTTGATGCATGAGACAGGGTGCTCAGGGTTGGTGCACTGGGATGACCCTGTGGGATGGGATGGGGAGGGAGGTGGGAGGGGGCTCAGGATGGGGAACACATGAACACCCATGGTTGATTCATGTCAATGTATGGCAAAAAAAACACTACAATATTGTAAAGTAATCAGCCTCCCATTAAAATAAATTAATTAATTTTATAAAAAAAATTTAGAAGTGGAGTGTGAAGCAAAAGCAATGCTGACTCCTTGTGGCCATTTTTTGTAACAGCAACTCTAAAAGCTGTGTTCAGTTCAGTCCAGTTGCTCAGTCGTGTCTGACTCTTCACGACCCCATGGACTGCAGCAGTCCAGGCCTCCCTGTCTATCACCGACTCCTGGAGTTTACTCAAACTCATGTCCATGGAGTCGGTGATGCAATCCAACCATCTCATCCTCTGTCACCCCCTCCTGTCCTCCTGACCTCAATCTTTATCAGCATCATATATATGTGTGTGTGTGTGTGTTTGTGCACAGGAGGGGCTGGAGGGCCGGGACCACCTGCGGGAAGGGAGGCGGCCACCCAGCATCTCCACGTGGAAGTTGAGTCCCTCTGGGTCAGAGCACAGAGCCCGAGGGAGCCCCTGGACTGTGGCTCGTGGGGCACAGTGACAAGCACCTCACGAGTCCTGAGCTGGTGCTGACCCTGTGCTGGCCAGTGCCACTGGGGGACGACACCTGATGACCCAGGCCTTGTGTCCTGCCCTTACATTGAGGGGGTAGGACCATGGGCTGGTTGGAGTGGATGGACATTTTGGGAGCCTGGGAAGTGCTTGGGGGACCCAGTGAGCGTTTCAGGGGGCTGGTGAGTTAGGGGAACCCAGTGAGCCTTTCAGGGGGCTGGCGAGATTGAGGGACCCAGTGTTTCAGGGGGCTGGCGAGTTTGGGGGACCTAATGAGTGCTTCAGGGGGCTGGTGAGTGTCTGGGGAACCCAGTAAGTGTTTCAGGGGCTAGTGAGTATCTGGGGGACCCAGTGAGCATTTCAGGGGGCCAGCAAGTTTGGGGGACCCAGTGAGCATTTCAGGGGGCTGGTGAGTTTGGGGGCCTGAGCAAAGGTATATGAGCCTGGTGTTCATGAAGCGGCCCTGCATGGCTCCATCCATTCGTTCACCTGAGAACAATTCCCTGAGCGCCTCTGTGCGCATCCCCACCCACAGATGTGTGCGAGGTCACATGGAACCTCCTCCAGTGTCTGACTGCAGACCCACAGGGGCAGAACCTGACCTTGCTGGCACGCGCCCCACTTGCTCACCTGAGTGGACTGAGAACACAGAGGGCACGGCAGACCCACAGGAGGAAGTGCCCCGTGGAGCGGAAGCCACTGGGGTGTTCAGGTGCACCCGGCTTGCTCCCTGGGGTGCTGTCCGAGGCCCCAAGGCTGGGTGGCACTCCTGCCGAGCACTCCTGAATCTGCACTTGGAAACCAGGCAGCTGGGTTCACAGACAAGGAAAAGAGGGTGGGTGACCCACACCTATGTACCTGGGGGAAGGGAGAGTGTCTTGCAAGTACAGGACTGGTGTCCACAGGCGATGGGACATTATTCCTCCCATCACAGTGAACCCAACACCATCTCAGGCCAGCGCAAATGGGAAGATGAAGGGCTTGTGACACTCTGACCTGGATTCTGATGGAACAGAGGTCCAGGGATGTGGAGACAAGAGGGCTCAGGAGTGGGCAGGTGACCTGCGTTGTGGGGAGAGTTGTGGACAGGACACCCAGTGGGCAGGTAACCTGTATTATGGGGAGGTCTCCTCTGTGAGGGGAAGACAGACACACACCCACAGGTGTCCCCAGGATGGTGACACAGACGCACTAAAGGAGCCCTATGTGACGGGGCACACACACCCACAGGTTCTCCCCACGGTGCTGTGCTCGGGGTTCTGACATACTGTTTTGCTGCGTGTTCTACTTGCATCTCATTGAATATTTGGATTAGAAAGAGACTTTTATTCTGAAGGGTTATTGTGAAGAGGAAAGGGGACTATTACAGGAGGATAAGAGTCCTTCAGGGAGGACTCTTACTCTAGAGAGGGTGTGCTTCCATAGAGGTAGGGGCAATATTACTGTAGAGAGGTGACTAATATGATAGAGGGGAGATACAACAATAAATGGGGCTATGACCATGTAGGGGGGATGTTACTGTAGAGAAAGTGAAAGTCACTCATTCGTATCCGACTCTATACAGGCCATGGAATTCTCCAGGCCAGAATACTGGAGTGGGTAGCCTTTACCTTCTCCAGGGGATCTTCCTAACCCAGGGAATGAACCCAGGTCTCCCACAATGCAGGCGGATTCTTTACCAGCTGAGCCACCAGGGAAGCCCTACTGTGGAGAGGGGACTCATAATAAAGGAGGACCCTTACTGTAGTGGGAGACTATTACTGTGGAGGGGGAAAATTTATAATAGAGGGACTCTGATACCGTGGGGGCTGTTACACAGGGGAGGGGCTATGACAATACAGAGAACTATCATAATAAAGGGAACTATTACAATAGAGGGGGACCATTCTGTAGAGGGGGACGATTACAGAAGTTCAGTTCAGTCGCTCAGTCGTGTCTGACTCTTTGCCATCCCATGAACCGCAGCATGCCAGGCCTCCCTGTCCATTACCAACTCCTGGAGCCCACTCAAACCCATGTTCATTGAGTTGGTGATGCCACCCAACCATCTCATCCTCTGTCGTCCCCTTCTCCTCCTGCCCTCAATCTTTCCCTACATCAGGGTCTTTTCAAATGAATCAGCTCTTCGCACCAGCTGGCCAAAGTATTGGAGTTTCAGCTTTAGCATCAGTCCTTCCAATGAACACCCAGGACTGATCTCCTTTAGGATGGAGTGGTTGGATCTCCTTGCAGTCCAAGGGACCCTCAAGAGTCTTCTCCAACACCACAGTTCAAAAGCATCAGTTCTTCGGCACTCAGCTTTCTTTATAGTCCAACTCTCACATCCATACATGACCACTGGAAAAACCATAGCCTTGACTAGACAGACCTTTGTTGACAAAGTAATGTCTCTGCTTTGATGTATTACAGAAAAGGCAAAACTATTTATGGAGGGAAGACTCTTACCATAGAGGGAGGCTATTACAATAGAGGAGGACTCTCACTGTTGAGAGAGGACTATTATAGCATATATTAGACTATTACAGTAGAGGGTGGTCTATCATTGTAGAGGGGGGGCTATTACTGAACAGAGGGAGCTATGACAGAGAGAGAGGGACTATTATAACAGAAAGAGGACTATTACCTTAGGGGGGACTATTATAATAAATGGTGGTCTATTACTGCAGACAGGGACTATTACAATAGAAAGGGACTACTGAAATTGAGGAAGACTATTACTATAGAGTGGGGACTACTAACATAGAAAAGGAACTATTAATATAGACTAGGGATAGCAGAAAGGGACTATTAGTGGAGAGGGGAAACTATGACAATAGAGGCAGGACTGTTACAGTAGAAGGGGGACTTGACTGTGGAAGGGGAATACTGAAAACAGAGGGAGATTACTAGATGAGAGACTATTACCACAGAGACAGAATTATTACAATAGGGAGTGGACTATGACAGTAGAGGGGTCATTTACTGTAGAGGGAGATTATAGCAACGGAGGACTTTTACTCTAGAAGGGGGATATTAGAGGCAGACTATTATAATTTAAGGGGACTACCACAATCAAGGAGGACTATTATTCCAGAGAGGGGACTATGACAGTACTAGAAGGGGAACTTTGACAATAGAGGGGGGACTATCACTATATAGTAGGACTATGACATTAGAGGGGGGGCTATTTCAGTAGAGGAGAGACTTTTACTGCAGAGGGGGGACTATTACAACAGAAAGTGAAGTATGACAATGGAGACAGGACTATTAGTGTATGGGGTGGAGGACTATGACAGTAAAGGAGAACTACTACCCTATTACTCTTGCCTTCCTCGGTGGCTCAGGCAAAGAAGCGTCTGCCTACAATGCGGGAGACCCGGGTTCGATCCCTGGGTTGGGAAGATCCCCTGGAGAAGGAAGTGGCAACCCACTCCAGTACTCTTGCCTGGAGAATCCCACGGTAGGTTACAATCCATGGGGTCGCAAAGAGTCGGACACAACTGAGCAACTTCTCTTTCACGTTCATTACTCTATTAGATCTCTAATAGAGAACTGTTACCCTATAGGGGGAACTGTTACTATGACAATAGAGAGGAGCTAACACTGTAGAAGAGGAACCATTACTGTAGGGGGGCTATGACAATAGAAGAGGAGTAATACGATGAAGGGGGACTATTATTACAGAGGGGCGACTACAACAGTAGCAGAGCACAGTTACTGTACAAGTGAAGTTTTCAGAATAGAGGGCTATTACTCTAAACACTATGACATTAGTGTTGGTCGTTCAGTCGTGTCTGACTCTTTGCAACTCCATGGACTGACCGCATGGAGCCCACCAAGCTCCTCTGTCCATGGATTCTCCAGCTAAGAATACTGGAGTGGGTTGCCATGCCTTTCTCCAACTATGATATTAGAGGGGGCTGTTACTATAGAAGGGGAACTATCACTGTACAGGGGAGAGTATGACAATAGAAGGGGAGTATTACTGTAGAGGGGAGACCATGACAACAGAAGGGTACTATTACTATAGAGAGGGGGCCTTAAGAATAGAGACAACCCCTGTCCATGGAGAGCAGTAAACAAAAATAAAGGTCCAGGCATGTGTTTGCCATGAAAGGAGTCCTGATGGCATGCAGACCACCAGGACACCCACCCATAACAGGAGACAGGGGACACTCAGACCCTGACTGGAGGCATTCCCAGCTTCTTAGCTGCTCAGGTGGGTGCTTCATCCTGGGAGCCTGTCCAGTCACTTTTACTGCAGCAACACCCACCAGATGGAGAGACCGCCTCCGGGGAGTGAAGGGCGTGTGACCTTGTGCCTGGGCTCCATCGCCCCTAGGATGGAAGCCCCCATACCTGGAGCCCACAGGCTCGACTGGGTCCCTCTCAGCCCCAAGAGGAGGGGGCTGGTGCACAGTGCGAGGAAGGGGGACCCTCTGGAGGAGGTCGCCAGCTCTAGCCTCAGGGAGAGCAGACTTGAGCTGCTGGGGTCTGTCTGTTGGTCCCTGTCTCCCTGCTCCCTTGCTCCTCCTCAAACCCCCACTTAACCTCCTGTGTCTCTCTGCCCCCTCGCCCTCCTGTCTGTCTCTCTTCCTGTCTCTGTCCATTTCTCTCTGTGTCTGTTTCTCTGTCTCTAGAGCACTTCTCCCCTCTCCACCACCCCATCCTCCTTTCTCTTGGAGAGAAGTCCACAGGTACCGGTTTCTCAGAGCCACGCCTCCATGCCGTCAGCACCAGGTCTTCTGTATGTCCTGTTTTCATTATGCAACACCCCATTTCCTCCCCCAGATCGCCCAGGCTTGGCCTCCGATGGGCTGGCAGGTGAGCTTGCCCGGATCCTTCCTGAGCCACCAAGGTGAACGCCAGCTGGATGTCGGCGCTGAGTTCTCAGCTCTGGGACATGCCCCCGCACCACCTCTCCATCCCAGGTGAGGCCCCGCAGGCTCGGCTCAGCGGGGCTGCGGCTGCGAGACGGGTCCAAGTGTGGGAAGCCTCAGAGCCAAACATGCACACATGCAGGCACACACAGGAACACTGAACACACACACGCATGCACACACACACACCAAACACACATGCACACATACTGCACACACATACATACACACACCAGCACCTTCCCTTGTCTGTCCACTTTATCCCATTCAACCCGGAAGGTACGAGAACCCCCGAGAGTCTGCCTTCAGGACACATGCCGGCCTCCCTGGGGGGCAGGGTTGTGTTTTCTCAGCCACTCTGTCCTACTCCTGGGGACCCCTCACCTTTCCACCCACGTTTTCCATCAGAGCTTCTGCAGCACCTTCTGCACTTGAGCCTGGAGGGCCCAAAGTTTAAGGGGGCCACCCGCCCCCAAAACAACTCGATAAGTGGTACCAGAACTATCTAATTAAAATGAGGAACCTCTGACTCCAGCCAGTTTGGTTGCAAAAAGTGCTGCAAAGCTCAGCTATGGGCGGGCATCTGGACTTGGGGATGGCCAGTGGTGACCAGGCAGGCGGGCACTTCCAGGGTGACACTGCTGTGCTTAGGCCATCTGAGGGGTGGCCACCAGACACCTTGGCCTGGGAGGGGAGGGTCCCTGCCAGACAGCACCCTGCTCACCTCCTCAAGGTGCAAACGTGCCCCATTCTCCACCGGCACTCCTCTGGCCGTGCAGACACTGGGCCGTGCCCTGGCTCTGTGACCCTGGGCACTGCCCGCTGGGAGCCCACATGAACAGTTGGACAAACAGGAAGTGCTGTTTTCTATGGAAGGCAGCTTTAGACTCTTTCTCACCCTCTCGACAGCTGTGGGGTTCTATGCCGGCCACCCCACCCTGCCTGGGAGGAGGGGCCCCCACACGGCTCTTCCCTTGAGAGTGTGGAGCAGACAGGGAACTGTGGACCCAGTCTCTCAGCTCTTCTGGGTGCTTCCCCGTGGGGAAAGCTGTGGGGGCCCCACAAGGAGGAGGCTTCCGAGTCTCCAGGACCACAGAGGGGCCCTTGGCCGCTCTCCTTCCTGTACCCCTTACAAAATAACTTCTGATGCCTCTCCCCCAAGCCCAGGCACCACTCATCTGCTTCTGTCTTGGTAAATTTGCCTGTTCTGGACATCTCTTATAAATGGACAGGTAAAATGTGTCCTTCTGTGTCTGCTTCTCTCACTGACCATCACACGATGGTCCAAGGTCCATCCACGATGTAGCCTGTGTCAGACCTTCACTCCTTTTCATGGTGACTCATACACCACTGTGTGCATGGACCACATGCTGCTGACCCACCCATCCATCCATCCACCCACACACCCACCCATCCACTCATCTATCTGTCCATCCACCCACTCACCTATCCATCCACTCATCCATCCAACCACCCACCCATCCACCCACCCATCCACCCACCCATCCATCCATAAATCCACCCATCCATCATCCATCCATCCACCAACCAATCCATCATCCATCCATCCACCGATCGATCCATCCACCCACTCACCATCCATTCATCCATCCATCCACTTATCTATCCACCCATCCATCCACTTTTCCATAACATCATCAAATCAAATTATATTATGAACTTGTAAATCCTCCTTCCCATCCCTTGACCCTGAGAATAAATAAGAAAAGAAAAAAAGAGAAAGAAATAAAGCTAGTCCAAACCTATGTTCAGAGACAGAAGGGAAAGATTTCTGGATTGTCCCCAGGTGACTGCTAAAGTGTGAACCTCTCCACACTGTCTCTGAAACAGATCACACAGATTTAAAAGGGAAAAGAATAAGTGAAACCACACTTAAGTGACCACAACATTGGTGTCATAAAGAGCCTGAAAATACTATGAATAACTTCAAAGTACTTGTAACTAGAGAGGGTCTGTCTGTGCTCAGTTGTGTCTGACTCTTTGCAGCCCCATGGACTGTACCCACCAGGCTCCTCTGTCTATGGGATTCTCCAGGCAAGAACAATGGAGTAGGTTGTCATTCCCTTCTCAGGGGATCTTCCCAACCCAGGGATCACCCCTGCATCTTTTATGCCTCCTGCTTTGGCAAGCGGGCTCTTTCCCATGAGCACCACCTGGGAAACAACAAACCATAAAAACAAAAGCCATCTTAAGCGTTCCCTGTCCAAAACGGGATTCCTTAAATACATTGACTTTCACTTTCTCACATCTGCAGAGACCCCATTTCAAGACAAGATTCAGTTTCCAGGACTCAGTGGATATGACTTTCGGGACTCCCCCATATCCCACTGTGCTATAGCTGTGCATCCTTAGGGTGGCTTGGGGGCACAGAGGACAGGCTCAGGGAGTGACGTGTCCCCTGCCTGGTGTGCCTGCAGGGAGCCACAGCACGATGACCTACTGCCTGAACAAGAAGTCACCCATCTCTCACAAGGAGTCGAGGCTGCTGCAGCTTCTGGGCAAAGTGCTGCCATGTGACACCCTGCCCATGGTGCTCAAGAGGTCCACCACCAGGTGAGGGTCTGCGGGCATGCCCGGGCCCTGGACCCAGCTCCAGCCGCTAGTGTCACCCACAGGGGGCGGTGTCCTTATCCCTCTTGGGGAAACGGGATTGAGAACAAACCTGCTGTAAAGCAGAATTGCTGTTTAGTCACTCAGTCATGTCTGACTCATTGCGACCCCATGGACTGTGGTCTGCCAGGCTCCTCTGTCCATGGGATTCTACAGGCAAGACTACTGGAGTGGGTTTCCATGCCCTCCTCCAGGAGATCTTCCCCACCCAGAGAGCCTCCCAGAAAGGTAGGAAAGGACACAGCTTTACTGTGGAACCAGCCTGAAGCCAGAACGGGGACCCATGGACTAACAGCATCACCGTCTGAAGTCACAGAGGCCGGGGGAGCTGGGAGGGGAAGGGGGAGGCTGGGTCCCGCCCTTTGTGTAGCTGAGCTGACACCAGTGCTCCTTCCTGGTCCCAGATAAGCAATAGCTGAGTTCCCATGTCCTCTGAGGTGGGTTTACGTTTGCACCCCAGGACCCCCTCCAGGGAGACTTTCTTGGTGGTGCAGATGGTAAAGAATCAGCCTGCAATGTGTGGGACCTGGGCTAGATGGTTCGGGAAGATCCCATGGAGGAGAAAATGGCACCCCACTGTAGTATTCTCACATGGGAAGTCCCATGGACAGAGGAGCCTGGAAGGCTAGATTCCATGGGGTCACAGAGAGTCGAGATGACTGAAGCGACTGAGAACACAGGCACGCACTCACACCCCTCCCCTGTAGTGCTTCTCCAGGGTGGATCGGGGTTTTTATGGGGTACAGAGAAGCCAGAGTGGGATGCAGTCATTGTGGAGGATGGAGAGGAGTCAATGGCGGGGGCCCTGTCTGTGGGGAGGGGGCACCCAATTGACAGTGGTCCTGTCACTGGCACACACATTACCCAGGGGGTGGATGCAGGATGGGGTAGAAAACCCATCTGGGCCCAGGTGCCCGCAGGAGCAGGGGCCCACCTGGGTGGGACAGATGGCCCCTGCCTTCCTGTACCCGCGCTTGAGGGGCACTCATATTCCTGGTTTTTCTGCTCCTGGGCTGGTCCTCCCAAGAGGACAAGAGGCTGTCAAGCACAGCTCTTACCTGTGTAATTGCTTCCTCCTGGGAGGTCCCTGGTTGCTGGAATCCTCCTCAGGGGGTCTGATTGGCAGGGAGCCAGGGCTGGAATGGGAACAACTACATTCTTGCTTGCATCAGGTGCCTACAGCCTGGCCTTAAGAGCTCACACCCAGAGGAGGGAGCGAGCAGCAGGGGGTCCACCAGAGCCCGGGAGTCCTGCAGGACTGGGGTCCCTCTGCTCGGGGGGTCCCTTGGTGCGGGGTCCCTCTGTTCTGCATCCCTCCAGGGCAGGGTCCCCTCCATACTGGGGGACCTCGGTGCCGTGGTCTCGTGGTATGGCTCCCAAAGAGATCTGGGTGTGTGCGGGGTGGGGTGGGGCACAGGTGGTGGTCTTTCAGGGGGTGTTTAAGATCAGCGGCTGCAGCAGCACTTCATTTAATCCTTGTAGAGGTGGATGGCAAGTGCCTGACAGCAGCTGACAATATTCATATGAGTCTTTGTTTTTTCTTTTAATTTGGATTGCGGAGAGGGGGGGCTGTGACATCCTTTCCCATTTTTTATCCTTATATCTTTCTTTTTCTATTATGACTCTGTGTAGAGAATACAGTACCATTTTCTGCTACTAGTTTATGTTAATATTAGTTTTTTGCTTTTTCTTTTATTTTGGATAGAGAGAATCTATTATTTTCTTCCCCACTTTTTTCCTTATGTTTTTTTTTTTTTTTTCCATTATGACTCCTCGTAGAGGACACAGTACATTTTCTGTTACAAATTTATATTAGGGCTTCCCTGGTGGCTAGTTGGTAAAGAATCTGCTTGCAATGAGGGTGATGTGGGTTCGATCCTGGGTTGGGAAGATCTGGAGAAGGGAAAGGCAACCCACTCCAGTAATCTTGCCTGGATAATTCCATGGACAGAGGGGTCTGGTGGGCTACAGTCCACCGGATCAAAATGACTTGGAAACAACTGAGCAACTTTCAATTTTCAATGTACGTTAAAGTTATTTTTTGCTTTTTCCTGTCTTATTTGTGTGTGGACAGATGTTTTGTCCTTTTGTTCTCTTCCCTTGATTCCTTTTGCCTTTCCTAGTGCTGTTTGTGGGGTGGGCACAGATCTCTGTGGGTCTAGTGTGTCCTCATGTCCAAGGGTCCAGCTTGGGTGTCATGGAACCTTGGCGTTGAGCCCACAGGGAGCTTCCACCCAGGGACTGCCTGAAGGAGTGAGGCTGGACTCTGCAGGAACACCCCCCAAGACCACAATCTCGACCCGGGCTCTGTGCTCCACATGACCATTGACCCTGGGGACCCTGTTCCCAGAAGCAGTGCCTCAACCCCAGCAGCACCAACATGGTTGATTTCACAGTGGCCGATGTGGCCCTCAGTTGGGCATCCTCAGTGCATGCCCAGCCCCTTGGGGGGCTGCCCTCTGTGCCCAGCACAGATGACCCTCTGTGTGCAGGTGCTGAGCATCATGAAGCACCTGGATGCTGGCGTGAGGACCTGCAGATGGCACATGGAGGAGGCTACCGAGAGGAACCTGCACTCTGGCCACATGGTGTACATGACGGCCCTCATGGAGGTGGGGGTGGGGGCAGGGGTACGGACGGGGGTCGCCAGCCAGGGACACCCACGTCTGGTCCAGGCAGGAGGGGGAGGGCCTCTGAGGGGATGGGCACACGTCCACTCAGGTGGACATGTGGTCACTCCAGGCAGAGAGGCTGACCTCTAAGGGGACAACACAGGTCTACTCCAGTAAGACACTGACCTCTAAGGGGACAACAGGTC